>NC_079213.1:66506289-66523789 GCF_029633865.1 Lampris incognitus | reverse complement strand
AGCGGCAACAGCTCCCTAAACTCCTGACACGTTTATAAATCGATCGCGGTACGTGATCAGGGTTATTCAAGACACACATTCACAATGTGTTGATTGATTGATTGACTGATTGATCGATTGATCGACTGACTGATTGATCGATTGACTGACTGACTGATCGATTGATAGACTGATTGATTGAGTGATTGATTGGTTGAGTGATTGATTGATTGATTGATTGATTAGAATAGTGGTAGTGCACATCTAAAATCCATTCATCTTCCAAGCTGTTTCAAACTGACCTCATTGGCACCTGCCCCCCCCCCCAAAAAAGAAGCATCAGGTGTCCACTAATCGAATGGACACACTCGAATGTGTTCACTCTGGGGATTTGATCCGTTACAGTCTATAAACTGGATATCGTGTGCTGAAATATGTTTGCCGTTGGGTTGCGTTGGTTAAATCGTGTGCTGCTTTGTTTCAGTGGCAGGTTGGATTGCGTCATTGTTTCATCAGCAGGGCTGGCACATTAAGACCTGGCTTGCCGATACATAACCCCCAGGCTCCCTTGAATACTGCGACCCTTTAAGCGATGCCGCTTCCTTCCTTTACTTTCTCGGGTGAAATGTCACATAACTACCTTGGGTGAATATTCCATGGTGTTTCTCTCCCATCAGAGATGGTGTAGCGTAGGTCATACCCATCACCAGGGCCGCGTGTACCTCGTTCGTGTATCTCTGACTCCAGTGATGCCCTTTCATACCCTCCCTACTGTGTCAACAGAGAAAATACCTCAATGATGGGCTTCATTCATCGCACCACCTTGATGGTGATTTAGAAGCCATTGTTAAAGGTTTTTTTTTTTCACAAATTCTTCACATTTCCTCTTTTATCTTTTTTCCCCTCCCTTAAAAATGTGGTTGTAATCGTTACTCACTGTATTACATTGATTAATTGCATATGACAGTTATTTTTAATCAGGCAGCTGGCAGCTGTGCAAGACACAGGATGAACAGTTATCAGTAAACCGACGGTGATTAGTAACACTACATATACCATCATTCATATGTTGTTCATACCCTCTTAATCCGAATCAGGGTCATGGGAGCTGGAGTCTATCCCGGTATGCATCGAGCAGAAGGTGAAGAGACGCCCTGGGAAGACTGCAAGTTCATTGCAGGGCCCAAATGCAGCCATTCATACTAATGGGCAGTTTAAAGCCTCTGATTCACCAAGCCTGCATGTCATTGGTCTTGGGGCAGAAACTGGAATGGCCCGAGGATTCATCCCCTCTCCGGGAGATCCAACAAAAATTTAGATTTGCACAGGTATTGCTGACATGGTACCATTTCTACACCATTTAGTGCCCCCCCCCACACCTCCATCTCCCAAGTCACAGTGCAAGTTGGCTTAGAGTTTACAGTAGTAAAGGAATCTTAACTTTGATACAAGTGCAGAGAGGGGGGAAAAACCAACAGACTAAACTTCAAAATATCTCACTACATCAAATATGTGAAAACACAGAAAAGCGTATACAAATTTGTGCGAGTCACACTCCTATCTTCCATCTTAAGCGAGCCCCCGCAGGTCCAGAAGTTGCTGACACAGTGCTATCGTCTCCTTGTTCTCTGCCTCCCACCCACCCCCCCACCCCCCCCCCCCGCTTACTCTCCCCAGTAACTAACTCTACAGACAGCTCTCAGTGTCAGCCAATCAGATAACACAGAGACCCTGATTCCCATACAACACCACATGCCTTTCATCCTGCTGGGGTGGATTCCAGCAGACAGATGGGATCCCATGTACAGTTTACTGTATGATGGATCACCAGAGGGGATGGGAGCACGGGAGATAGGATCTTGTGCTGATGTTATGCATCCATCTTCACTGACTCGTTGACTTTTAGTCTTTTTTTTCTTAATGCAAATGGAAAACCGGCCTACTTGGTTGAGATGATTGTCTAAACCAGTGTTTCTCAAACTTTTTTCAGCCAAGGCACCCTTTTTAAGTGCCTAAAATCTCAAGGCACCCCAGTGTAAAAATATAGCTAAAAACGACACTGCATCCCTCTATTAGTGCAAATATCCTTTTTTATTTTTAGGGGACGGCGTGTATCAATGAACAGATAGGCAGACAGATAATAAGGTGGGTAAAGAGATAACATCCCTCCAGAATAAAAAATAAAGTGTCAAAATAAGTCCTTCAAACTGCCATCCCCCTTCCCAGCATAATGAAGTGACAGGAACTTCACACAAAGAAATGGCAGGAACACTCCCATCTGTACTCTTCCATCCAGCCTCTGTACACACACACACACACACACACACACACACACACACACACACACACACACACACACACACACACACAGAGACACACCCACACACAACCCGCATTTACAAAGTGAGATAGGCCTACATGTGCACATGAACACACACTCACGCACAAATATGCCACAACTGAGAGCCAGGAGTGCATAGGGGAGAGAGAGAGGCCGAGAGGGGGCGTGACTCACCATCAATGAGAGACATGGGCCTGGGAAGACGCACAAAGCTGCCCTATCCTGGCAGGGATGGATGAGAGGCAGACACGTAGATCCTGGTCCACAGTCCTTAGTCGCTCCCTGTACCTGTTCTTGATGTACGTCAGGCTTGAAAAACTCAGTTCACATAGATAGGTTGTGGAGAAGGGTAGTAGAATAGCAACAGCGCATCTTGAAGACAATGGGTACTCGTTTCCCACTGATATCCAAAAGCTGTCCAGTTCCACATCACAAAATCTCATTTTCAAAGTGCGATCTTCCCTGATCTCCATCATTTGTTCCTGTATTGGAAGTGAGCAGTCCTTTGCACTTTCCATTGCACGCGCACTCCAAGGATCACGGACCCAGTCAAACTCAGCATATGACTCAGAGGGAAAATAGTGATTGAATCGCTCGTCAAGAGTGGTCAGATGCTGGGCTATTACGCCTGACAATGTGGTGTTGTTTGTATGCATATTGCACAGGGGAAACATATCCAGCCTGCCCTGGTCTACAAAGGAACGCCAGAGTGTGAGCTTGGACCTGAAGCCGCGTAGTTTGTCAGATGAGGAGAGGAGGGTTTCTTGTCTACCTTGCATTTTGATATTCAGCTCGTTTATGTGCTTAAATATGTCAGCCATATACGCGAGTTTTGCGCACCACTGCTCGTCTGCGAGTAGCTCTGCAAATGCAGGTTTCTCGTCTATCACGAAGGCCCTCAGTTCTTCTCTTAACTCGTACACTTGGGTCAAAACTTTACCCCGTGAAAGCCAGCGGACAGCCGTGTGTAACAACAAGCTTTGATGCTCTGCTCCCATTTCCTCGCAAAGAATGGAAAAAAGGCGGCTCTTTAACGGGCGCGCCTTGATGTAATTAACCATGTCCACTGCTTTGTTCAGTACGTCGGAAAGTTCTTTTGGTAGCGTCTTAGCAACAAGTGCCTCTCGGTGAAGGCAGCAGTGGGTTGTTCGTATATCAGGGTTTTGCGCTTTGGCCCTGGTAATGAAACCTTTGGCACTGCCCGTCATTGCAGCCGCGCCGTCGGTGCAAATACTGATACAGTTCTTCCAGCTCAAACCACCCTTGTCAAGATACTCAGTTGTCACACGGAAGATTTCTTCTCCTGTAGTGTTGTTGGGGAGCAGTTTGCAAAATAAAAAGTTCTCTCTAATACGGCCCCCATCAACAAAGCCAACATTTGCTAAAAGCTGAGCGTGCCCGCTCACATCAGTTGACTCGTCGAGTTGTAAGGAGAAATGTCCACTGGCCTTGATTTTATCCAAAACGACATCTTCAATATCGGCAGACATGCTATTGATTCGCCGCGCTATTGTGCAGTCTGACAGCGGGACCTTGGCTACTTCTTTGGCAGCTTGTGGGCCAAGCATTTTGGTAACGATTGCCGTGCAAGCAGGTATTATGACGGACTCTGCGATTGTGTGGGGCTTCTTGGCTTTCGCTACTATTTCTGCTACGAGGTAGCTGGCCTCCAGAGCCTTCTCGGATACTTTGGCAGCTTTACACATGACTTTCTCTTGCCGCGATTGCTGGGTTTTAAGGCGAACAAAGTACTCCTTCCCCTTGTTTTTAAGGTGTGGGTGTTTTTGCTTCAGATGTCGTTTGAGTTTGTTGGGAACCATAGTTTGGTTCGCCAGTGTCTTTCCACATACGAGGCAGAGCGGGAGAGGGCATGCATCATCGGTACTAATGAAGCCAAGTGCAATGTAGCTGTCGTGGTATCGCAAAATCTTTGTCTTTGTCTTTTTAGCCTTGCCCTTGCTAGTAGCCTTGCCCTTACTAACATTAGCATCTCCCGGTGGTACGACGGGTGCAGACGACTCCGAACTGGAGGATAAAAGCCGGTTGTTGCTAGAAGAAGGCTCCGGTTCACTGTCAGTGCCTGTTGAAGTATCCCCATCTGTTGGAGCTTCTGGTGGGACTTTTCTTTTTAGGAAACGGTCCATGGCTTGGTTTTGGGTTTTAGCGGCATCAAAATGTCAGGACGTGTAAAATGATAACAACGATGCCCTGACCTTACGTGACCGCGCACTGCACTGACCCGTATGTAACGTGTGAGGGGAAATGGGCACGCGAGACAGTTTCTCATGAGTATGTAGGCTATTTATTTATCTGAAATGAATTTATTTATCCATTTATTTATTCATCCATTCATTTATTCAGTAACATTTTGTAAAATAAATTAGTATTTTAATTTTTGATAATTGATATGAAAAATGTTAGATTTGCAAATTTTTTCACGGCACCCCTGACGCTGTCAGATGGCATACCAGGGTGCCGCGGCATACAGTTTGAGAAACGCTGGTCTAAACAGTAATTGAATTTGATTGTTTATTGGCTTTCTTTGGGATTGTATAGGGATGACATTTGGATGTTGTCATATTGTGATATGCAGTTTTGTTGTGCAAAATTTGCAAAATGAGGTTTGAAATATCTGAGAGGTTTGTTTTTTTTTTAAAACGAGTTATGGTTTGATATCATGACTTACATTAACCAAACAGTTCAATTAGTTAAACCTCAGTTGGATTCTTAAACATGGTATTTTGCATTTGTAAATAGAAATTGTGATATATATCATTATTGTGTAAAATTCCCTATCAAGATCATATTTTCCATATCGCTCAGCAAATAGATGATTGATATTTTTGTCTACTGCAAATCAAGTTCTTTTAGTTGATACTGGTACTACTGGTCTGATATTATTGGAATGACCACGGAAATGATTGCAGATTTTGTAGCGAGGTTGAACGACGTAAAACTGGTGAAACAACCCTTGAAACGAGTGAGAATAATTAGCTCATCCCACTATCAAAATATTACTACTACCATTACTACTATTACTACTACACTACTACTACTGCAGGTACTACCATTATCACCATCACTACTGATAACAACAACAACAACAACAACAAAAACAACAATAATAATAATAATAATGAGAAGAAGAAGAAGAGTGAGAATGTTAAGAATAATGGTAATAGATTAAATTCATACAGCATTTTCTCAAACCCAAGACACTTTACAAGAAAAAAGGGAACACAGAACAGAGGCAAATTGTCACTTGTTTCAAAGAAAACATTTTATGTTTGTTAGGGGACTTGTTCTGGGACAATAGGAAAGAGAGAGAGAGTTCAGGGATGGAGAGAGGCAGGATGATGAAAGGAAGCAAGATAAGAGGGGTTGCTGGGGAAAAGAGGAAGTGACGGCAAGAAAGATGTCAAGTAGAGAAGGATAAACCAATAGAGTTATCGAAATACAGAGTGGGAGAGAGACTGCCAGGGCTGAAGTATGATACTTCTCTTTCATAGCATTCGTTTTATGTCTCTCTATGGGAATGCTTCCTGCGTGAACCCATCAGAAGCTCAAATAACATTACGCCAACCGTAATTGGATGGCACTAGTAACATCTATATCAGGAGGGGATTGGACCCTCTGCCTATAATGACAACTGAACTATGTCAGTTGTCAGTCAGTTGTCATGCAAAAAACTCTTCTCGCTTCTCACAGAAGCCTGTCGATAACTGTGCTATTGGGAGCTAAGCTAAACTATCCAGAGATTTAAGTGCACAACTTGGTCACTTTGTGCTGTGTTCCCAGCTGTACAGTCACACACTAGTTCATAAACAGTAGCAATACTCTTCTACGACTTGTTTTACCGTGAAGTAGCAGTACTTTTATGAAACAAAACTAGCAAGACTTTCGTAAGTAAAGTAGCAATACTTTGGCTAATAATAGTAGTGATACCTCCAGTAAAGTAGCACTACTTTTTGTCTCTATGCTAGCAAGGAAGATGGTAATACTCTTCATTCTCACCTGGTTGTTGCACAAGCTATTTAGTGATTTTGCTAGAGTCTGTAGCCCACTAGGTAACCATGGCTATGGCTAATAACCCCAGTGAAGCTGGAAAAGGCCCAAACCTTTGTCCCTGTGACAATAGAATATCTAGCTGGAGGGCATCCGGGTAGCATAGTGTTCTATTCCATTGCCTACCAACACAGGGATCGCTGATTCGAATCCCCATGTTACCTCCGACTTGGTTGGGCGTCCCTACATACACAGTTGGCCGTATCTGCAGGTGGGATGCGGATGTGGGTATGTGTCCTGGTCACTGCACTAGCGCTTCATCTGGTCGGCCAGGGCACCTGTTTGAGGGGGGGGGACTGGGGGGGATGGCGGGATCCTCCAGTGCGCTACGTCCCCCTGGTGAAACTCCTCACTGTCAGGTGAAAAGAAGGAGCTGGTGACTCCACATGTATCAGAGGAAGCATGTGGAAGTCTGCAACCCCTCCTCAGATTAGTAGGGGGAGTGAAGCAGCTACCGGGATTGCTCAGAGGAGTGGGGTGATTGGACGGGTACAATTGGGGAGAAAAAAGGGGGGGGAATCTAGCTGGAACACTCACCCCATGTGTGCAGCGTGTCTGGGCCTACTCCATGCTCAGGCTTCAGCGACAAGTGTATGCACTCTCCACCGGCTGGTCTGCCAGGCTATCCTGTCAGGGGGAGACCGACTCACGGGTGAAGCAGCTGCATCACAGGAAGAGGCAGAAATTTCTGAGGGCTTGGCCGCCACACCTCGACTGAGCTGGGTGGAGGCAGACCCCCGCTCCCAGGCCTCATTTTCCTATTGCAAGAGACAGATGAGGGATGTGAGGGCTTTGCTGCTGCTTACGCCTTCCTGGTAAGAGACATGGACGATGATGGGGAAGAGTCGGCCAACTCTGAGCTTCTGTTGTCTGCCGATGAGGAGAAGGACTCCATCTTCCTGGCCACCACTTGTGGGGCTGCAAAGTCTTCTGCCGCCGGGTAGCCTGAGTAATAGAGGTGACCAGCCTTCCTTGTCATCTCCCCTGGATCTTGACATGTGCAAGCAAGCAGCTGCCAGGCTCAGCGTTCCATGGCCCATCGTCCAAGCAGAGGTTGTGAAATCTTGGTTTGATGGAAAGAAATTGTCTAAGGTGAAGAAGACGGGGAAGCAAGTGCTGCTTATTTTCCTGGAGCTACTTGATGAGATGGCGGTGACATGGAAAGATAGGCCATACAACAAGAAACACCCCATTATGGGGGTTCCCTGTTAGATTGTGAGGGGATTGAGTCCCATGGCATCCACGAGTTGCCACCCATAGAGCCATTGTTAGCAGCCCACTGTCACCCAAAGACCTCCTTGTCTTCTTCAGCTCCATCACTCTCCTTCAAGACAGACTGATTCCAGTCTAGTCTTACTGGTAAGTGTTACAAGGCAGCGGCTCTATCGGTAAGAGCCCTCAATGCCTCTTCTATCCTCACAGCTTACCAAGCTGAACTAGAAGGGGATATGACAGTTAAACCAGATACCACCCTGTGGGAAGAAATCTGTGTTATAACTGACCACGTCCTACATCTCCACAAGGTAGCCATCCAAGCTACAGAGACAGACATGGGCCTAATGATTCTTCCTGAGAGGATACGCTGGCTCGGGCTCACCAACCTGACAACCAAGGAGAAAGAGGAGCTCCTTGACATTCCCATCATTCCTCAGGGTCTCCTAGGTGCAGCTGTTACATCCATGCAGAAGAGATGTGAGGAGAAAGAGAGAGAATGAGGTGCTGAAACTGTGTCTGCCGAGGAAGACTCAACCCGCCACTCCTACGGTGCCACACTAGTCATATGCACAGGCTGCCTCTCACCCAGCCCCTGCCTTCAGGATCGCAAAAGTGCAGGCAGCTCCCAGGCCGCCAGAGGTTCCCAAGAACCCATGGTCTAGGAAGCAATCTCCCCAAACCAGACCTCAAGTGGAAAAGTAAGAAAGGAGTGCAGAACGCGGCTTGGCATTCATATTCATATGCTCACCAAAGGGAAACAAAGATAAGGTTTTCAGTATTGTCACACAAACACTTTTCTAAGGCTTTCTGTAATAAAAACGTCCTGACATGCGTAACCCAGTAGACTGCTGAGGGCGTCAACACATCAGTTTTGATGGAGTGGCCAGTCAGCCCTCTCTCTCTCTGCACAGGGAGCGCTGGGCTGCATGCACTCAGTCAAAATCGGTGTTGAGAAAGATAGAGAAGGGCTACAGTTCAATATTGCTCCACCACATCTCAAAAAAATAATCCACTCATGCTCAGGGCGAGTCTGCCAATATTCTACGAGAGGAAATTTTGACTTTGAGAAAGAAAGGAGCTATAAGAATTGTCCTTCCCAAGGAGACCCACAGCGAGTTCTACTCAAGATAATTTCTAGTCCCAAATAAGGGGGGGGGGTATGAGAGCCATTCTGGATCTCTGTGCCCCAAACCGTCATCTAAGGAAATACAAATTCAGGATGATGACACACACTTCTCTGCTGTGGTTCATGCACGCAGGCGACTGGTTCACATCAGTCAACTTGAGGGCTGTTTATTTCCACATTCTTATATACCCCCCACACAGGAAATGTCTGAGATTCGTTTTCCAGGGGATAGCCAATGAGTACATGGTTCTGCCATTTGGTCTGTCCCTGAGCCCAATAGTGTTTGTAAAATGCATCAAGGCGGCAGTAGCCCCGCTCAGGAACAGGTATATTTGAGTGGCTAGATACATCAATGACTGGCTAGTGGCAGCCTCCACTCGGCAGGAGGTGGCTTGTCCACGGATACTCTCACTCAACACCTTGTCAATCTGGTTTTCAGATAAATGTGGAACCTGCTCAATGCATTACTTTAATTGGGCTCACTCTGGCCTCTGTCCAAGCCAAAGCATTTTTATCCCTGGAAAGTATGGAGACTATGCAGACAAATCTAGCACTGTTTCTCAGGGGCAATATGGTTACCCAAAAACAATGCCAGAGGCGGTTGGGCCTGATGGCCTCCTCTGTAGTGGCCATACCTCTGGGGTGCCTGTGTATGAGAGACATCCAGTGCTGGGTAGCCTCTCTGGATCTGGATCCTCACTGCGATGGCCACCGCCGGGTGAGGTTTTCCACAGACTGCTCACCAGCACTTCGCCAGTGGAAGAGCTCAGGTTTCTTGACTCCAGCTGTTTCTATGGGAATCGCCCTGGTCAGGAAAGTGATCACCACAGACGCCTCTCTGGTGGGCTGGGGTGCCACTCACGAGGGGAGAACAGTGAATTGGAGATGAGCCCTCACATGTGTTCTACCCAAATAGTGTCTGGAGCTTCTGGCTGTTCACTTGGCTCTGAAGCACTTCATCCCTTGGATGAGGGGTCATCATTTTTTAGTGAGGACAGACAATTCTACCATCGTTGTTTACATCAACAGGAAAGGGGGGCTGAGGCCCCCTCAGTTACACACACTGGCACACCGACTGATAGTTTGGAGCAGTGTGCACCTGCAATCACTGAGAGTGACTCATTTACTGTGCATTCTGAATTGCGGGGCAGATCTGTTACCCAGGGGCAACCCACTGTATGTGGACTGGAAGCTTCAGATTTGGTTATGGTTCGGTTAGGATATGGACGTTTATGCAACAGGGAAGAATGCTCTCTTCACAGTCAGAGACTCCTACTGGGGTTGGATGTACTGGCACATGAGTGGCCAAAAACCCTCCTTAATGCATTTCCCCCAGTAGCTCCGATTCCTCCAACTCTAGCCAGATTGAGGGAAAGTGGTCTGTCTATAATCCTGGTAGCCCCGCCAGGGAAACACTGGCTAGCGGAGATTTTTCAACTCCTGTCCGACCCTCCATGGCCATTACCACTATGCAGGAACCTGCTGTCTCAGTTACAGGGGGGAAATATTCAACCCCCACCCAGACAGGCTATTTTTCTTGGCTTGGCCCATGAGTGGTTCAACCTGAATACAGTCGGACTCCCTCACAGTGTTATTGACACTATTCAGTGTGTCAGAGCCTCTTCAACTAGGTCATTAGTGTTTGAAAGCTGGTGCTCAAGTCATAAGCTATTCCTTTTCAGTGTTCCATGGCAGTGATTCTGTCATTTTTACAGGACCTCATTAAGAAGGATAAGGCTTTCTAAACCATCAAGTTGCACCTGGCAGCTATTTCAGCCTGCTATACTGGTTTTGACAAAGACTGTGGGTCAACACTCTTTAGTGTGTTGATTCATGAAGGGTACGTGCCGTAAATTGCCTACATCGAGACCACTGGCTCCATCATTGGATCTTTCCACTGTACTAAACACTCTCTCCTATTCCCATTTTGAGCCTTTGGAACAAGTGACGTTGAAAATATTGGCCTTGAAAATGGCCTTATTGCTTGCTTTAGCCTCGGCTAAGCACATAGGTGAAATTTATGTACTTCCCGTGCATTATGCATGTACAAAGTTTTCCCCGGGGAATACTAAAGTCAATCTGCAGCCTAACCCAGCTTTTATCCCAAAGGTTACAGGCTCGTGCTCCCCTATCAAACTGGCTACTTTTTATCCTCCACCTTTCTCCTCTTAGGAGCACCGGCATTTGTACACTCTTTGTCCAGTTCACGCATTTTGAAGTTATTTGGTCAGGACCCAGGGTTTTAGAAAGGGTGACCAGTTGTTTGTGTTTTGGGCAAAACCACACATGGGAAAGCCTGTGTCCAAACAGCGGTTTTCCCACTAGATAGTGAGGGCTATTGTCCTGACTATTACTAGCAAGGGTCTCCAGTCTCCTACTGGCCTATGTGCACATTCTACCAGTTACTGCGGGCTACAGTATTATTAGTTTAGCAACCTCATGGACTCTCTTTAAGGGAGTTTCTATTCAAGAGATGTGTGCGGCTGCATGCTGGGCCTCACCCCACGCGTTTGCTAGATTTTACAAGTTAGATGTCACAGCACCAGCTATGAAACATTCAGTCCTCAGTACTGGCTCTTCTCAGAACCTGGCTTCTTCTTTGTGAAGTGCCACTGGGGACAGTGACAGGCATGTATGGCAATCCAGGAGTCAGTATTTTTCCCATAGTGAGACACAAAATGAATGCTATGAAAGAGAAATTAAGGTTATAGATATAACCCCAGTTCTCTGATTAGCAAGAGTGAGTGTCTCACCAGACCACCCTCCTTGCTATGAAAGCGAGGAAGAGATGAGCTTGTTTTGAATGACAACTGACTCTATGTCAGCCCAATATATAGGGGAGAGTCCCATCCTCTCCTGACGTAGATGTCACTAGTGCCAGCCAATTAGAGCTGGCATAATGTTATTTGAGCTTCTGATGAGGTCACGCAGGAGGCTTTCCCATAGTGAGACACTCACTCATGCTAATCAGAGAACCAGGGTTACACATATAACCTTAAGTTAGATGTAAAGGTCAGAAGAATGACAGAGGGGGAGAGAGAAAGTGGGAGACAGACAGGGAGGGAGAGCATAGCTTAACAGAAAATCCATGACTGTCCGAACCCTCCTTTAACTTGTCTTTCCCATGTCATGTTATATGCCCAGTAGATGGATGCAGATAGAGGGAATGACAGACAAGGCCAAAAATAGGCAGAAAAAAATGTCAATAGGACATTCCAGATGCCTGTTTTCCCAGCTATCTACCTCTCTGACTGTCTGTCAGCCTCCCAATCAGATATTTCTTTCAGTAAGCAGAGGGTCCTTCAAACACAGAGGCGTCTCTTCCTCCAGCCAGCTGGTCAGATGTAGACAGATAGAGAGAGAGAGAGAAAATAAGTAGGTAAGGGAGAAGGGGTGTGTGTGTGTGAAGAAGATAACTATTAGAGTAGGTAGGATGAGTTAGGTGGAGATCTGGGATGGAGAGGAAACACCGGAAGAAATGGGAAAGAGAGGGGGAGAAAGACACCACTGGCATCCTTGATATATTTGGTTCCACAGGTAAGATTTTAGATTTAAGAGTTTAGGGTCGGGTAAATTTGATTCCGAATTTCTTCTTGCTAATTTACGATGAACATGGATGGCATTCCCGGTCAAATCAGGTTTATTTATATAGTCTTGAATCACAGTTACAGTTTCAGAGGGTTTTCCAGTCACTAAGTGAAAATCAGGAAGATACAGTAAATGGTAATGGAAGATGCGGTAAATGGTAATGGAAGATACAGTAAATGGTAATGGACGGCACCTTCCGTCTACAAACCCTCAATTCTTGGTCACATCAGCATGCTTTGAAAGTCAGTAGTTGGTTTTAATCAAAATCATTTTCATGAAGCAGAAGAACAGCACAGGACCATTCTTGGTGCTGGGTAAGAGTTATACTGAGGGGGCGTCCACATAGCGCGGCGGTCTACTCCGTTGCCTACCAACACGGGGATCGCCGGTTCGAATCCCCGTTACCTCTGGCTTGGTCGGGCGTCCCTACAGACACAATTGGCCGTGTCTGCGGGTGGGAACCCGGATGTGTGTATGTGTCCTGGTCGTTGCACTAGCGCCTCCTCTGGTCAGTCGGGGGTGCCTGTTCGGGAGGGGACTGGGGGGAATAGTGTGATCCTCCCACGCTCTACGTCCCCCTGGCGAAACTCCTCACTGTCAGGTGAAAAGAAGCGGCTGGTGATTCCACATGTATCGGAGGAGGCATGTGGTAGTCTGCAGCCCTCCCCGGATCAGCAGGGGGAGGTGGAGCAGTGACCGGGATGGCTCGGAAGAGTGGGGTAATTGGCCGGATATAATTGGAGGGAGAAAAGGGGGGGGTTGTACTGAAAACTTAGAGGCATATAATATTGGACCTCACGTAAAGCCCACAGGCCTTTGCAGATATTGTATAGTAATTACAGCATTGTGGGAAAAAAACAAATCAAAAAAGAAAACAGAAGTCGTCATAACACCGTAAATATATCCCATCTCAGTCCTGCAGTGTGGTCCATGCCCTTTCTGTTTCCTGCGGATCACATAAGTTAACACACACTTCACCAGCTTGTGTTGTGACACACACTCACACACACACACACACACACACACACACACACACACACACACACACACACATGCACACACACACGCACACACACATACCACTAGTGACCCACTGCTTTGTTTTCGCTGTGGCGATGCCGCTGCAGTGCATTGTCTGTCGCTTACTAAGCTGCTTTAAATCTCACTATGCAACCCAGCGGTTTGCTCATTACCCACAACACCAGATTTGTCCCGAGCCTCCTGTTTTAGGACTGCTCCTGCCAGGGTTTCATAGCTAAATGGACAGAAATCACTAGTTTAAAGAACAAATCCAGTTTGCCTCCATGGTCGGGCAGGTTCAGCGTATGCATGAGCACAGTTTAATGCACTCATTCAGGTAGACGTTTAATGCTTGCATCCACATGTGAACTTGAATTTTACTCACTCAAGACATGAGGTAAAACCTCGGGGCATGTGGCTTGTAGTTTGTTGTTCCACATCCAAGTGTTGTGCTGTTTCACATGTTTATCCTTCGTTTCTTCAAAGGTGGCCATCTGTTTATTTATAGTGCAAGTTTGGAGATTATGAAGGTAAACTATCTCCCGGCGTGTGTGTGTGTGTGTGTGTGTGTGTGTGTGTGTTACATTACATTTTTTTCTACTTGCACTGTTGTATGTTGTTTAACTTGATAGTTTATTATATAAATTTCATATTTTGTGTTACTTGGTTACTGTTCTATTGTATTATAATTCTACTTTTGGACACTTGAATACTGGCCGAGGCCTTTGTTATCAAGGAAAACTTATTTGATGAAGGACTATGCTTTTGCCTTTTTCCATAAATAAGTGCTTTACAAAACATGAGGTTGATCACATTTACTAAAGAAACCCAGCATAACAGTAACAATCGCGCCGGTACAGCATCGACACTGTTCACTCCGATAACACTGCAGTTGGGTTGTGTAATAGTGTTGCGGGTGAGTTGGGCCGTGTCAAGTCTCTCTCCCTCATATATACACCACAGCATGCGGTTGACCCAGACCCTCTGGTTGATCCACCTCAGTGTTCCTCTCTGGCAAAGAGGTATCTTTCTGTATGTCACATACATTATGCAGAGTGCAACGAGCAGCGACAACGTTGGACGTTAGGTCAAGGTCAGTGTCATTGCTCTTCATTAAGCATCGCCAGCGTCCTTTCAGTCGTCCAAGGGCATTCTCTACGGCCATCCCGGCTGAGCTTAGAGTGTGGGGGGGCGTGCTTGTTTTTGCGAAGGTTGATGATGCTCGATCGGCAGAGGGGGGTGGAGCAGCGACCAGGAAGAGTGGGGTAATCGGCCGGATACAATTGGGGAGAAAAAGGGGGAACCCCCCCCCCAAAAAAGATGGAATTGAAAGTTCTCAACATATACAGGACTATTCATTTGCTAAAAAAAATTGCATTGATTCCACCTTTGTGTCTCTGTACCTTTGACATAACCATGAAAAATCATTTAGCAGGTAACTGTGTCAGTGTACCTGTGTCAGTGTACCTGTGTCAGTGTCTGATAGATCTTAGAGTGATAGGTGGCGAGAGCGAAGTCTGTTTTCTCTCTGCTAGTACTGAGCACCAATTTCTGCATTGTGTATTAGTTTCCAGTTACACACACACACACGCATATGTGTGCGTGCGTGTGTATTCAAATTATAAAGGAACATTGGTCAGTTCATATATAATTTATCAATACTTTTTGTGTTGTTACTTTTAGTTTTTATTCTACTGGTCCTGGAGCTGGACATTGAATGAAACCTGGAATCCAGAGACTGTAATGATAGCCGTTGTCAAAACGTGGGAGGTGTGACGTGAAACACTTGAATCTGATTGGCTACTGACAGGCGATATGTGGCCCATGTCACCCAGAAGTTCAGCATTTCTCAGCTCCTTACAGGTCGCTGGGCTTGAATCACGTCCCTGTTCCCTGCATCGCTCGCTCTCAGAGAAAACGAGTCCAGTCTGAAGGTGCCTTAAACTGGCGAGTATGTGGTCGGGCTGTTCCCCCTCCGATGGTCGGAACACTCTTGACTTACTGGCCTACAGGTTGACCCAGTGGAGAGATGTGAGGAGCCCAGGCGGGCGAGTAGAGAAGGCCCTTCCTTTGATAGGATTAGCACAGTGGCTGACGGGCGCCAGCGCTTTAGATTGATTAAAGTGTAATCCTGCTGGACAATCATGCCTCCTGATGTGACGACATGTGTGCCACCCTGCTTTACACGCCCCCCCTCCCTCTCTTATCGCGCGCATTTGCCCTCCTCTCTGTTTTGCTCCTTCTTTCCACTTTCTCGCCACGATTTTCCTTGAAAGCAAAGGAACAAGCGGAAGGGAGGAGTGATGGGCGGGGGTGTTTACTGGGAGGGCTCCAGTTAACAGTGCCACCCTCCAGTTCCTCTTGGAACACTGTTTTCCTTGTGTCCGCTAGCTGTATGTATGTGTGATAGTATGCTGTGTTATTTTTTATTTGTTTGTTTATTTATTTATTTTTGCGAAGCTAACGCAGTATATGATGTAAAAATGTTTTCAGAAAATATTTTTAGATTTTAATCCTACAGTTCCGGTTGTTCTGGATGGGTTTATGATAGAGAGATAGATAGATAGATAGATAGATAGATAGATAGATAGATAGATAGATAGATAGATAGATAGATAGATAGATTTTTTTATTGGTGGATAGCTAGAAAGCTAGCTAATGTGATTGATTGATTGATTGATTGATTGATTGATTGATTGATTGAAACTGGACTCTCGTGTGTGGGTGAAAACATTTCAAAGTGGAAGAACCCATAGATTTAAGATGGACAATGGTTTGATGGCAGGGGAGGGTTGACTGAGGATCTTAGGACCGAAGGCAACAAACAGTTAAATATTGCTGGAAATAAATGATGGCTGCTAAAAAAACAAAAAAAACAAAACAAAACCAAAAACCAAAAACACCCCCCCCAAAAAAAAACCCCCAACAGTTTCATGGCTAGCTCCAAAGTGTTCCTCTGATTAGGTTCCTTACTGTCGTGCATGCCTCCTTTTAGGAGCACCACTTACGTGGTAGTTGTTATAGTTTAGCCACAGTCTTAATCGTGTCCACGTGTCCTCTCTGGCTGCTGGGAGGTGTGATTCGTGGGAATATACCCCCCCTTCCTGTGGTTTGTACTCTCGGGGCAGACCCGTTGTCAAGCCGGGACGAGAGAGCTCTGTGTTTTGTGGTGGTTCTGCGTTTTCACCCTGGGTATGAATGCCCACTCACAGCTTTCCACACGAGTCTTCTTTTCCATACAGCCTAGCTTATGCTCCCCAACCTCGCCCTCGTCTGTAATATCATCCGAATATGAGCCCTTCAAATGGGGTCCTGGCTGTGGCAGTATGCCTGAGCTAATGCAGAGAGCTCACTGGCAACTCATGGTACGACATCGACACTTCATCTATTTATTCATAGTTAAACCAGCAATTATGCTTTGAGGCTGTGTAATATTATGATAATTAAAGACAAAGGAGCAAAAGCGGATGGTGACAGTAAGAACAGTTATGGCGCACACTGTCAATTAGGAGAGAAAAAGCAACGCAGGAAAATAAAGAGAACTCACGGACAGCCATTAAACTAAAGGTAGACCATTATGTCCCACCTGTTACTACACAGACGTAATAAAATCAGAATATTAGCCATTATATATGAGGCTTCCCATCTTTCCAGGCCATGATTGCTCATTTTAGATAAGAAAGATAACTGTTATGTGTGTTTTCTCATTTTATTTTATTATTTCAGCTGTATTTCGTCTAATGCGTTAGTCTCATCCCGGCAAAGATGGAGAAAATAGGAAGAAGAATAAATGTATTGAAACATTTTGATAAAAGGAATTGAAACAAGGACGCAGAGCGTGGTCAGTGGGAGGAAAAGTGGAAAAGAGGAGTCAGGAGGTTTCATATATTTGAGTATTTTCTGGTCATCTAGGAAAACGAACCCTCTTCGGCCACCCGCGGAGTGTCACCGTATGGAGACACATCAACACACTGTCGACACCGTGTGCCCGTCCACAGCTTCATAATCCCGGTGATGCCGGAGAAATACAGGAGGCCCGCGGGGCTGCTTTCTGTCTACGCTGCTGTAGGCAGTCTCTCCAATCACTCTGCGGCACTTCCCAAGTCTCCTGATCTCTTAATTCCTTTAAAACCTCCTGAATCTTGCTTTCCCCCCCCTCTATCTCT
>NC_079213.1:66326289-66503789 GCF_029633865.1 Lampris incognitus | reverse complement strand
TCACACACCGCCTTCTGCTCTGTAAAGTCCTCAGACTCTCCCTCACTCTGAAGCCCTCTCCTTCCGTTTCTCAGTTGTGCCCATAGTGTCTATATCCAACATACTTACTTTTCCTGCTTGTAATTCAATGCAAGAATGGTGGTGAATCCTGCCCTGCACTCCCTTGCTTCCCTTTCATTCACCCTGCCTCGCATGATGCCTCGAAGCACAGGTCTTGCTTGACCAACACAACCTTTTGTTCTCTCCTACTTACTCCTCCCTGCCCTGTCAAATTCTTTTAGGTTGTCTCCCTTCAGGCCAACGCTGTCCCTTCTCCACTTTAGGGACCTACTAGCCATGCCTGTGCAGGGTGTGCTGTTGAATAAACCCATGCCTACGTCCTAGTGTGATAATGACCTGTTTATTTAATTCATTCATCCATTTTTGATTGGGTTTTGTTACTGTTGTGAAACTGGTATGCTTTATACACTGCAAAAAAATAAATCTTAACAAGTGAAAATATCTTGTATTTGGTACAATAAGTCCAATATTGAGTAGAACTATCTCGAATTATCTTATTTCACTGGCAGATAATTTTGCTTATTTCAAGTTTTTTTCCCCTGATTTTGGTCAATTTAATCTTGTTTTCAGAAAACAAGATTAACATTTATTTAAAACAAGATTAAATTGACCAAAATCAAGAAATAAACTCGAAATAAGCAAAATTATCTGCCAGTGGAATAAGATAATTCAAGATAATTCTACTCAATATTGGACTTATTGTACCAAATACATTTTCACTTGATAAGATTTCATTTTTTGCAGTGTACGAAAAGCCAAACGTGCCGTCACACTGCACCTGCTCCCCGTCTCTGAGGTGGGGTCATAAAAGGGGTTCCTCTTTGTTCAGAGCACCGGTGCAGAAGTTCAGACCTGTGTACAAACTCCAGCTGTACCTCTGCTTCATGTATGGTTTCGGTGCTGCGTCTTTGATGAGAAGACTCAGGTGGACGCTGTTGCTCCGCCGTCAAAGCGTGTTAGTAACGCAGAACGTGAATGGTTTCAGGTTTTATTCTGCACGATTATTATAAAAAGGCGGCGATTCTATTTCTGCCGTCCGTGGGTCTTAATGACTCGGTGATAACACAGTATGTGCGTGGGTTCGCGTATGTGCACGCACATATATGTGTGAAAATATAAACGAATATAAAAAGTGTGCATGCGTCACTGTCCTGCAGCCTTTTGCAGCAAACCAGAATACACCCATTTCATTTCGCCAGGCAATGAATCATGGCTATTTAAGGAAGCTGGTAATTTGGAACGCTTGGAAACAAAATGATGCTAAAATAGTGGTGTTTTTCCTCTGTCTGTTTGCCTTTCTGCCTCTGTATCTCTCTGTGCTTGCACTGACTGATATCTCTGTGGCTGTGGTGTTGGGGAAAGGAATCGGGAACACTTTATTTGTCATTTCATTTCATGCACGCAAGTACATGAAATGAAATGACATATCATTTCCCTCAGTCCACAGCAGACAAAATCACATCCAACAACTACAAGAACTACAAGAACACATATATCCAAACTAACACATATATCCAAAATAAACACACACAAAAAAAAATCACTGTCCAAGACACTGAACGCCTGCCAGGATGACTGTTGGAACTGCCGGTCTGCATGGGCTAGCAGTTAGCTTAGCCTGCCCCGCTTCCGCATCCTGTCAGACCGCTCTTGGTGTTTGCTCTTCGGGCGCAGCTCCGGGCAGGGCCGTGGTCCCTGGGCCCACCGGACACAGCTCCCTCAGCCAATCTAATGCCAGCTCTCCCAGCCAGACACCTTCGACACACCTCCCCGCACTCCACACGACGACACTAAAAACACAGTCGACACTAGGCGAGGCTGCCTTCAGACCACCCTCGGTGTTATCGGAACTGCCGGTCTGCATGGGCTAGCAGTTAGCTTAGCCTGCCCCGCTTCCGTGTCCTGTCAGACTGCCCTTGGTGTTACCTCTTTGGGTGCAGCTCCAGGCAGGGCTGTAGTCCCTAGGTCCACAGGACGCAGCAGACCAAGCTCTCCCAGCCGATCCAGCACCAGTTCTCCCAGCTATCAAACAAAGACAAAATTTAGACATAGATGTGGACAAAGAAACTGCATGGACAGTACTGTGGACAGTACTGGGTGAGGTCGCCGCAAACGTTAATTCGCACCGCCATCTTCCCACACCGAAAGCGGAAGGGTTGGTGGATGGAGGTCTTGAACCCTCAGACAGAGAGAGAGGGATTAGGTTTTAAGGAAATACTTGCTCTTTTCATCTATCTAAGCTCCAAAGCTGTAGTCCCAGTCATGTTATCCGGCCCTGTAAAGGGCACAATAACAAGATGAGGATATCAGCACAGCCTTCAAAGTACGTGGGTGTGGGTGTGTGGAAACGTGCGTCCATCTGGACACCGAACCTCTCTGTGCTGACCTATAACCTTTGTTATTTGTACTGGAACTTCCCATGCGCACGTGCACTCCGGCGTGTGCACGTGTGTAATGAATGTGTTCCTATTCAAAGAGCACTGCTATATTTGTACTGACAGTAAGATAGATAGTGAGACGATGATGCAGACATCTCCAGTTCATCTCCCTCTCCCTGTATCTCTTCCTCTGTCTCTGTTTCTCTTGTATATCTCGTATGTGGGTGTGTTTCTTTGCATTTATCCATTCGTGCAACTCACGGATTGGCTCGATGAAGAACATATTCCAGAGTAGGGGCATTTTGTTGGTCATTACTTTGAAGAGGCGGTACTTTAGCGTTAGGGGTCAGGTTTTCAATTGGAAATTGATTGAGATTTATATGTTATGGATATGTATAATTAGTGGTCAAAGTGAAGGGTTGGATGATTAATGTAAAGCAATAGCTTGCCCTTGTGCATAATTCATGTAAGATTTGTGTGTGTGTGTGTGTGTGCGTGCATGCGCACACAAACATTATATGCATTATCCATAATGCATTTTGCATATAAGATTTGTGTGCGTGTGTCTGTGCGTGCACAAAGCATCGAGGTTGGTCACATGACCACTCCAGAATTAACCAGGGTGTGTTGTACTATGCAGAGATTGTGTCTAACTTTACCTCCTCTGCGAGTGTGTTTACATGGGCGTGTGCTTGCGTTTGTGTGTGCCTGAATGAGTAAGTGTGTGCGTATGTTTCATAGAGAAAGAGAGAGAGAGAGAGGGAGGGGAGGGAGGGGGAGAGAACGTGACCTTGGCAACTCTTTCTTTGCCTCTGTCTTATTTCCCCTTGAAGGAAAGACGGGGGGGGGGGGTAAAGGGAAGAGGGGGGGAGAAGGATTTCATTTGATATCTCTCCCCTGCTCAGGGAATACTCTCCCCTTCTCTCCCCGTACCTCTTTCTGTCCATCTTTCCCTCCGTTATCGGTGTCGGGGGAGGCAGTATAAAAGCTGTCCTTGGAACTAATAGCTTGGCTCTTCCTCTCCATTCATGAAGCACCCACACATGATCTGCGCATATGGATCATTTTACTGGGTGGGTTGATGTTATGTCTACCGCTTGTGCAAAACCTCAAAGTGGAAGCAAGCTTTATTTATTTATTTATTTATTTATTTATTTTTTGTGTGGAATTTTCCCCCTTTTTTCTCCCCAGTTGTACTTGGCCAATTACCCCCACTCTTCCCGAGCCGTCCCGGTCGCTGCTCCAACCCCTCTGCCGATCCGGGGAGGGCTGCAGACTACCACGTGCCTCCTCCGATACATGTGGAGTCACCAGCTGCTCCTTTTCACCTGACGGTGAGGAGTTTCGCCAGGGAGACCAGGCGCCCCCGACTGACCAGAGGAGGCGCTAGTGCAGCGACCAGGACACGTACCCACATCCAGCTTCCCAGCCACAGACATGGCCAATTGTGTCTGTAGGGCCGCCCGACCAAGCTGGAGGTAACACGGGGATTTGATCCGGCGATCCCCGTGTTGGTAGGCAACGGAATAGACCGCCACGCCACCCGGACGCCCGGAAGCAAGCTTTGAATAGTGTATCACAGATCAGCATAATAAAAGCATGCAGACCCCGATTACACTTGCCATAGCCTCCCTGCCCTGTTTTAACTCCTGGGCTTTCCAAGTGCCACGCTGAAACAAAGCGATTGCAGGGCAAGTGTTTAAAGTAAACTTGAGACCACTTGTAAATTTCTTGCTATTGCTGCCATTCATCTCAGGCTTTGTTTGACTGACCTCACCCCGGAGTTAATGGGTCCAGCTGTCTCGTGAACTGATGATTAAAAAAAAAGACCCATCAATCACTCTTATATAAGACACTCTCGCTGTCTCCCCCTCTCTCCATTTATTTCTTTCACTCTGGCATATCCATTTCTCATCCTTCAGTTCCCCCTGTCTGTTGCCCCATGGCTGGATTCCGAGACCTGGTGCCCTGTCCTCTATTCTCTATTCCATCTGTGTCCAGGAGCCAGACCTGAAGGGTCACACAACATCATGTTCGCTTGCAGGGTTGTGCTACTTGTTCTGCTCTGCTAATCTAATAAAACTCAAACGCCTGAAAATGAATTGGATTTACTGGAGCCCGGGATGCTCCCGCCGACATCCCGTAGAAGTAAAATGCTCTTGGTAGTGGTCGCTTGTCACAAAAGAAGATACAAGGAGGTATGGAAAAAATGCAAGGACATATCAGGGGGAGGGAGGGGTGGCACTGGGTGTGGGTGGGTGGGGTTGCGGGGGGGGGTTGGTATGAGAGTGGAGGATGCCAATAAGTATTAGCATAAACACATTAGCTCCAAGGTGTTACAGCGACACCAGGTAACTGTTTTCAGCCCGGTACCGGGACGGCTCGGAAGAGTGGGGCAATTGGACGGGTACAATTGGGAGAAAAAAAGAGGGAAAAAGTAAAAAAAACAAAACATGTTTTTTGATATTCATAACAGAACAAGGTCTTCTCTAGTAATCCCATTTTAAGTCTTTAAGCCGCTTTACATTACAGAGCATGTGTACTCATTCCAGAGGATCGTGGATCAGGAAAAGACAGTACAGACATACTGACCACGTTTTGTTCAGGCTGCATCCGCTGCCGCATTGTGTCCATATGTTAAATACACCACAGTTACCAGCTGATGTGTGCAAACAATGCCAGTTCGGTCAGAATGAGACTACATTTATAGAAAACAATGCAATGTTAGATTTTTGTGTAGCCTTAATACGGTCACCGTGTTATATTATACAGTTTTATATCTTTATATCTACAATTTTAGGATTGCATGGTAGAAAATAAATCAAGTGAACAGTGGTGTATCTCTCTGGTTGCACAGTTCTGTTTAGATGTCTTACATTTCAAAGATGATTTCATCAAACAAAAACAAAAACAAAAAAAAACAGCAACAACATGAAAAACTACTCTTGCATAAAAAAAAAACTTGTATAACGTTCCAGTTTTGTTGACGAGGTTCTGGATTTAAATGGGCCCAGCCTTGGGTCTGGAAAGGTGTCATAATTTACCATGTTTCCATTAGATGAATACGGATAAAGTCGTACATCTTACCAGTCAATTTTATTTTTATTTAGTACTTTCTGCAGAAGCAAAGCTCCCAGACAAAATATTTTTTGAGACTGCATTAAGCAGACACGTCATAACAGAGATATACTACACACACACACACACACACACACACACACACACACACACACACACACACACACACACACACACACACACACACACACACACACACACACAGAAACTAATATCAAGCCACAATCTTTATAATCCCTCACCATTTTGATAGCATGAAGGACTCCAGTTTCTGAGGACATCATCATCAATCATCCCAAATCGAACGCTCGGCTCCTGTGCTTGTAATATTTGAGTCTCTTTGACATTGGCCCGTGGCCTTATAATTGTTTTCTTCCAACTGTCAGGAAACACCTGCCCCGGAGGCTAGCTCAGATGACAGAGGACTGTATTTACACATCTGCTATCCATCCATCTACCCCCCCCCCCCACACACACACACACTGCTGTCCAAAAGCTTTACATCCATAGGATGAAATGAGATAACTGCCACTGGATGTAACAGAATACATCTCTCTGTGACAACATCTTTGCAGAGCTGTCCTCAAGCCTTCTCAGTTTGCACACAGAACAAGCAGTTCTGTTGATGATGCAGTTTCATTGTGCCTGCTCTCTATTTTACAACACCTAGAGGCCTCTGGCACCTATGCAAGGGTTCTGTTCGTTGATTACATTTCAGCACTTAATACTATTCTCCCATCCTGGCTGTACGACCATCTCCTTCATATGGGACTTGAACAGTCCCCGTGTAAATGGGTGCTTGGCTCTTTGTCGGAGAGGATGCAGGAGGTCAAACTTAACAAACTCTAAACCCGTAACCATCAGCTTTGGGACCCTACAGGGGTGTGTGTTGCCCCCACCCTTGTACTCATTGTACACAAATGACTGCATTTCCCACTCCCAGTCTGTTAGGATGTTTAAATTTGCCGATGACACCGCAGTAGTGGGTTTGATCTCTGACAATGCTAAAACTGCCTACAGAAGTGAGATTTCATCTCTGGTGGACTGGTGTCATGCAGACAACCTGGAATTAAATGTTTCTGAAAGTAGTGGACTTTCGCAGGAGCCGTGGGGACCAGCTACCCTTGGTCATCAACAACACTGAAGTTCAACAAGTGGACAGCTACAAATTCCTGGGGGTGACAATCTCCTCCACCTTAAAATGGGGTGATGACACCGCTACTATTCTCAAGAAAGCACACCAGAGACTTTTCTTTTTAAGACGACTGAGAAAATTTGGTATATCCAGGAATGGTATGGTGCAGTTTTATTGAGCAGCAGTGGAGAGCATCCTTACCTACACAATAACCGTGTGGGTCGGCAACATGTTAGCTGAGGACGCGAGACAGTTGGACAAAGTGGTACGTACTGCATCCAGAATTACTGGATGGGCTCTCCCACCCCTAGTGGAAATCAAGGAGGCTGGACTACAAAAGAAGGGCCTTGTAGCTCCGAATTCAAACAAACATTAGGAGCTCGGGTGGGTGCGGGAGATACCTTGGGTTATGACGCGCTGCTGTTGTCCAGATTATTGTTCCAAGTTGAAAGATGATGGGTTTGTTGTAGCGATGCAGAAATCCAGGTTATTGTTGAACAAAAAACTAAGCCATGACTGTAACCAAAAAGTGTGAAGAAGTGCTGTGTCCCAGCTTAGCGGTAAAAACCGTGTCAGCTCCCCGTCACCCAACCACCAGGTAACAAACACACCTATGCTTTTGTAGTGAGGAGTGCAATCACCCCAGGAAGCCACACCCACACAATACTACCACCTAGTGGTGAACTAAGATACCACATACAGAACCACCAGAATGGCTCTTACACACTGGCCCCATAATTGTGAAACAATTACATAGATAGGGAAAAGAGCCATTCAAGTCACCCAAATCCACCTACATTCCCACACACAATCTAAGTGCATACTAACAAACATACAAGCATGCACCCCAACAGGCACACAAGAGTCTTTGTCTTCTTTCTTGACAATCTTGACTCATCCTTCTTGAACCAAGCCCTTATACTGCCTCTTGCAGCAGAAAGAGCTTGGAGATGGGCCTCTCCAGCAGCCCGGTCTTTGTCCTGAGCTGTACAGCACGTACGTATCCATCCTTATTGGGATAAGTCTTCATTACCTTCCCAAGGATCCAGGATCCACGCGGAGCGCTTTGGTCCATGACGACGACAATGTCTCCTACAGTAAAACTTCTCCGAGACTGCGTCCATTTTTGTCGCTCGTGCAGTAACGGCAAGTACTCTCTCGTCCACCTCTTCCAGAACAGATCCGATAGATACTGTACTTGTCTCCACCGTTTCCTGATGTACAGGTCACTCTCCTGAAACATTCCGGGAGCGAGAAGGGGTTTTCCTTTGAGCAAAAGAATGTGATTTGGCGTGAGAGCCTCCAGGTCACTGACTTCATCGGACACTTTGGTTATGGGGCGGTCGTTGAGAATAGCCTCCACCTCACACATGACAGTATGAAGGCCTTCGTCATCAAGGGACTGTTGGCGAAGGACTGAGAACAATACCTTTCTGACCATTCTGATGAGTCGCTCCCACACCCCGCCGTGATGGGATGCGGCGGGGGTGTTGAACGTCCATTCAATTCCTTTTGGGAGGAGAGCGCCCTGAATCTGTGTGTGGTCTATGGCAGCTAACGGCTCTCTTAACTCTCTCTGCACCAACAAAATTTGTCCCGTTGTCGGATCTCAGATGACAAACTTGGCCTCTGCGACACAAGAACCTCCTTATGGCATTAATGCAGGAGTCGGTGGTGAGGGAGTAAGCAATCTCCAGATGTACAGCCCTGCTGGCCATACAGGTAAAAATGACTCCGTACCTCTTGACCATGGCACGTCTTCTCCTGACCTCAATAGGTCCGAAGTAGTCCACTCCTGCGTTTGTGAAAGCAGGCAAGTCTGGACTAATCCTCTCTTTTGGCAAGTCTGCCATCTTCTGTTCACTTGCCTGTCCTTGATACCGTCGGCAGCTTACACAGTCGGACATCACCTTCTGACAGGCAGAGTTGGCATTTGTGATCCAATACTTTCGGCGCAAGGATGAAAGCATATGGTTCCTTCCTGCGTGTCCAAGTTGACAGTGAATGTATCTCAAAATGAGACTGGATATATGCTGAGACTTGGAGAGTAATACCGGATGTTTCAGCTCTTCAGGTAAGGCAGCTCGACCGAGCCTTCCTCCCACTCTCAACAATCCGTCGTCCTCATCCAACACAGGATCCAGCTTGTAGATCGGACTGGTTTTCTTTACTCCTGAAGCACCATCTTGCAGCATTGAGAGCTCTTCACCAAATGATGCTTGCTGACTGAAGCTGATGATGTCATGTTCTGCTCTTTTCAGGTCAGTTACAGTGAGCGGCTGACCATGGATAGAGCTCCTGACCTTCTTCATCTCCTCTTCTTCCTTTTCTGGCGCAGGTGAGCCAGTAGCAGCCAGGTAAGCACCCACTTCTTTCCTCTCCCTCCGTAGCTCCTGCAACACCCCTTTGAACCTGAGAAACCAAGCGACTGAGATCTTGAGCTTGGTCCACTCAGAAAAGTAATTCATGAGCTTGGATATTGGATCCTCAGACTGCGTGATGACTGCATTCACCATCAGCTCTCTTTTGACTTCTGGATCATCAGAGGCTATGGGCTGCAGATCAAAAGGCTTTGGCCATTCCTCCGCCGGCCTTTGGAGAAAGCCTGGGCCTTCAATCCATCTCCTACAAGCCAAGAAGTTGTCCACATCCATTCCTCTTGAGGCTTCATCAGCAGGGTTGTCCTTTGAGGTTACGTACCTCCACTGACCAACCTTTGTTCCTTCCCTGATCGAAGCCACTCGGTTTGCCACAAACGTGTGGAATCGTTTTGTCTCATTTATGATGTACTTGAGGACTGTCTGACTGTCACTCCAGAAACATGAGTCCTCCAGCTGAAGTGAGAGTTCCTTTCTCAGCATCTTGTCCACCTTTACAGCCAGCACAGCGGCAGTAAGTTCCAGGCGAGGAATAGTAGTTTGTTTTAAGGGTGCAACTCTGGCTTTTCCCAGCATGAAGGCAAGATGCACTTGGTTGTCCTGGTTCCTCATCCTTAGGTAGGAGACTGTGCCATAGCCATGGTCACTTGCATCCGCAAAATGATGTAGCTGCGCGTGTACCGGTCCTCTGAAGTCTTTCGGTCTAATACAGCGGTCCACCCTCAGCTCCACCACCTTATCCAAGTCCAGCAGCCACGCCTTCCATTGCTGCGAGAATGTCTGGGGTATAGGGTCATCCCAGGACATGTTCCTTCGACACATTTCTTGCAGCAGCAGCTTTGGCAGCAAGGTGAATGGTGACAAGAATCCCAGTGGGTCATAGATGGAACTGACCACTGAAAGTATGCCACGTCTTGTATGTGGTCGCCTTTCCACTGCAGGTTTAAACATGAAAGTGTCACTCTCTGCGCACCAATTCAGTCCAAGTGCCATCTCCACTGGTAGATCATCCTGCTCCAAGTGCAGCTGCCTCGTCGTGTTGGATCGTTTTGACTCCGGAACGGTCGAGAGCACAGCCCGGCTGTTGCTTGTCCACTTGACTAGCTGGAATCCTCCTCTCAAGCACATGTCAGTGAGGTCCACTACCAACTGCATGGCTTCCTCTTCTGTGGGTACAGATCTGAGACAATCGTCCACGTAAAAATTGTTGTAGATGGTTGCTATGTATGCACACATCGACAGTGCTGCATTTGATTTGGTGCTGTTCTATTGTGCTGGGATCGATTGGTGATGCCTGCGGGCTCTGGGTTGTTTGATCGGGTCTGCCTTTGATGCTGTGTCAGTCTAAATAAAGAATGCCACGGAGAGGTTGTGTCGAGCGACAGCGCTGTGTCCTGACGTGATTTCTAAATACAATATTGGCGACGAGGATGGCTGATATCTCTCTCCCACCACCTGCCCCCTTCCTGGCATTACCTGGCGAGCCTCCGGTACCATGGACTCGCTGGCTACATAGTTTTGAAAATTACATCATCGCCTCAGGGATCGACGACGTGAGCCAGGCTAGGAAGACGGCTCTGTTGCTACACTGCTTGGGAGCAGAGGGTCATCGTGTGCTCGGGTCTCTGGGGAACGTCACAAGCTTTGCCGAAGCTGTGGGACTTATGAACACCCATTTCGCTGCTCCACAGAGTGCCCTCCTTCGGCGATTTATATTCCGTCAGCGACACCAACTGCCTGGTGAGTCTGTGCGGCAGTACGTAGCTAATTTGCGAGGGCTAGCTAGCTCATGCAAGTTTGGCGCGCTTCAGGACGAGATGGTTCGCGACCAGCTAATCGAACACACCAACAACGCCAAGGTGCGTGAGACTCTCCTGCTGGAAAAAGACGATCTGCTGCTGTCCAGAGCAATTACCATCGCACTACAGGTTGAGGGAGCAGCTGAGTGTGCTGCTATGCTAAATACACAGCAAGTGGCCACCTCCAGTCAAGCTGCCAACGACTCCTCCCTCTACTCACGGCTGCCCCTCGGGACGCAACCCAGCCAGAGCGAGGCGGGCGCCGACTCCACTGGGGACGTCTTGCAACTGCAACGACGGCGTTCTCGGCCCCGCCCTCAACAGTCCTGTGGTAACTGTGGGTCTCGGTCTCATGTTTCAAGGGCTCAGAACTGCCCTGCCCGTGGCCAGACATGCCGTAGCTGCGGTAAGCACAATCACTTTGCCAACGTCTGTCGATCTTCCCCGGCTGGGTCAGAGGGCCACACCCCCCAGTCTTCAACCGCCGTCATTCACAAGGTGAGCTCTGGGCCAGTGTCATTCAAATCATGCACAGTCAACATTAATGATGTGTGCATCCCCCTGCTGTTGGACACCGGTGCAAGTGTGTCTCTCCTGAATGTTGATACCTACAGTCAATTTTTCGGTTCACTGCCACTGTCCGCACCCTCAGCTGTCCTCTGTGGGTATGGTGACTCCAAAATCGATCTGGTTGGCTCTCTCCAAGTGACTGTCCGCTATGGAACCAAGCTGGTGCCCAATGCAGTTTTTCATGTGGCACGCCGTGGGGCCAACCTGATGGGCCTGGACCTGTTCTCCGCTCTGGGGTTCTCCCTCTTAGACACAAGGGGGGCAGCAATCCTGACTGTCGCCACACCTTGGCAGCAGAAGTGGCCATCGCTGTTTATGGGGCTGGGCTGCCTCTCCGCCTTCACCCATCAACCTCTCCTCAACCCTGCTGTGAAATCTGTCATCCAACCACTGCGCCGCATCCCGTTGGCTCTCCGTGATGGGGTCTCCGCCGAGCTGCAACAACTGCTGGAAGCTGGCATCATTGAACCGGTGGACGCGTCACCTTGGGTCTCAAACCTCGTGGTGGCTAAGAAGAAGTCGGGGGGCCTGCGTGTCTGCGTCGATCTACGTGCAGTAAATAAGGCAGTGGTCCCTGATAAGTATCCACTGCCCACCTCAGAAGAACTCACTGCTCAGTTCTATGGCTCTGAGGTGTTCTCCAAGCTCGACCTCAGACAGGGGTACTTACAGGTGCCCCTCCACCCCAGCAGCCGAAACCTCACAGCCTTTGTGACACATGCAGGAGTGTTTCGCTACACCAGGATGCCTTTCGGTCTCAGCTCCGCCCCTAGCTGCTTCCAGAAAATCATGGTCTCCGTGCTGGCTGGCATACTGGGCGTGGCCATTTATCTGGACGATATAGTGGTACACGGGCCCACCAGTGAAATCCACGACACGCGCCTTAACATGGTCTTCGCAGCCCTGTCCAAGCACAAGCTAACTCTCAATGCTGAGAAATGTGTCCTCTCTGTGGCAGCCATCGACTTTGTGGGGTTCCGGCTGTCAGCGAGCGGTGTAACTCCACTACAATCCAACGTGGACGCCATTCAGGCCATCCCTGAGCCCAGCTCGGCCGCCCAGGTCGCCTCCTTCCTGGGTATGACAAGTTACTACCTGAGGTTTCTTCCCCAGTACTCTGCAACCACAGCCCCCCTGCGCCAGCTGCTGCGTAAGGACGAGCCATGGGTGTGGTCAAAGGCATGCAGTGACGCTGTGCGTGATCTCAAGACTCAACTGACTTCACCACCAGTGTTGGCTCACTTCGACATCTCCAGCTCCACCTTTGTGACCTGTGACGCATCAGCCACAGCGATAGGGGCCGTGCTGTCTCAAACCCAGAACGGTGTGGAGAAGCCCATTGCCTTCGCCTCCCGTGCCCTCAACCTGACCGAGCAGCGGTACTCCGTGGGTGAGCGTGAGGCGTTAGCCTGTATCTGGGCTTGTGAAAGGTGGCACCTCTACCTCTATGGCCGCTCCTTCACCCTCAGGACAGATCACCAGGCCCTGACAGCGCTGCTGTCCACATCTGGGACAGGCCACAAACCCCTGAGGCTGCACCGCTGGTCTGACCGCCTCCGCCAGTACAACTTCAGCCTGCAGTTCACCCCAGGCAGAGACAATGTTGTCGCCGACCTGCTCTCTCGCTCTGTCTCCACCCCAGCTCCACAGACGGACACTGACTGTGTGGAAAAGGACATTGTCCAAATGCTACACACACCCCTCCAGGCCACTGTCTCTCTGCAGGAGCTGAGGGCAGCCTCCGAACAGGACCCTGTCCTCTCCCAGCTCCGCACCTACATCCAGAACGGCTGGCCTCACAAGGTCCCAGAGGAGCTGGCTGCGTTCGCCCGAGTCAGACAGGAGCTCTCCTGCTGGAACGACACCTGCGTGGCACGTGGGTTTTGCACAGTGGTCCCAGCTGCTCTCCGTGCACGTGTTTTGAATACGGCGCATGAAGGCCACCTGGGCATTGTGAAACTGAAACAGCGCTGCCGAGACCTGGTGTGGTGGCCGGGGATAGACAGAGATATTGAGGCTCTGGTGAAGGACTGTTCTGCCTGCCTTGTGAGTGGCAAGACTGGCCACCAGGCTCCCCCATCCCTGCAACCTCTCGCCTGGCCCTCTCAGCCCTGGGAACACCTGCAGTTGGACATTTGTGGTGAGATCCATGGAGTTCCCCACCAACAACGCTTCATGGTGGTCGCCTACGATCTACACTCAAAATGGCCTGAACTCACCACTTCCGGCACTGTGACCTCACAGATCATCATCGACTTCCTGGACTCTCTTTTCTCTCGCTGGGGCCTCCCAAAGGCCATCACCACTGACAACGGCCCTCAGCTGGTCTCTGCTGAGTTCACTGCTTATCTCGAAAGCAAGGGCATCCGTCATATACGCACTGCGTACTACCACCCCCAGGCCAATGGCGGCGTTGAACGTTTTCACCAGTCACTGAAGAACGGCCTCAGAGCACACATGGCCCAAGGGTGCTCTTTCACGCAGGCCATCCGTCACACTCTGCTGCACTATCGGGCCACACAGCACTCGACCACAGGCGTCTCCCCAGCCTCTCTCATGCTAGGCCGGGAACTGTGCATGCCCCTTGACAGGCTCCGCCCCTCCACACCTCAGGCACCTCCCTCTGGGGTCAGAGCCTCAGTCACTCGTCAGCAGACGTGGATGAAGCAACGGTTTGACCAGTCAAAACGAACCAGGGTGCCAGACATCAATGTGTCAGACTGGGTCAGGGTCCGCAGGCCCCACAGGGACAATAAAATGGCTTCATACTGGTCCTCTCCTCTCCAAGTCACCCGTCAGCTAGGCCCAGCCACTTACCTCCTCAGCGATGGCACTCGGTGGCACTCCAGTCGTCTACGGAAGGTGTCAGCTCCGCCACACACAGCTGGTGACACAACCATAGCCATTCCCTCAGCATGGCGAGACGCCCCGGGGCTTCATGCAGCTCCTACACGGGCCCCAGACATTTCTGGGCCTCAGCTTCCCCTGCCATCTCCCTCCCCACCTTGGCCTGCCCAGCCTCAGGCCGCCCCGCGACCTGTTCGCACACGTTTACGCCCTGGCCACCTGGAGGACTTTTTGTCAACCTTTCATGTTTGAAATCCTGCCGGGGGGGGGGGGAATGTTATGTATGCACACATCGACAGTGCTGCATTTGATTTGGTGCTGTTCTATTGTGCTGGGATCGATTGGTGATGCCTGCGGGCTCTGGGTTGTTTGATCGGGTCTGCCTTTGATGCTGTGTCAGTCTAAATAAAGAATGCCACGGAGAGGTTGTGTCGAGCGACAGCGCTGTGTCCTGACGTGATTTCTAAATACAATAATCGTGTCAGCCACTTCCGATTTAAAATCATCCTGGCTGTCCATGGCAGTCCTCCTAAGAGCATAGTTTGCGCAGCTGGGAGAGGAAACTGCCCCAAAAATGTGCACCGTCATTCTGTGCTCCACAAGACCCTGTGACGTGTCACCCTGGGGCCACCACAAAAACCTGAGGAAATCGACATGTTCCTCAGACACCTTCACTTGGTGAAACATAGACTTGACATCAGTCATCAAAGCCACCTTCTCCTGCCTGAATCTTGTCAAGACGCCGAAAAGAGAATTGGTCAGATCAGGACCCTGCAATAGCCGGTCATTCAGTGAGGTCCCTTGAAACCTCGTTCCACAATCAAAGACGACTCTCAGGGTTTTCTTTCTTGGGTGATACACTCCGTGATGTGGAAGGTACCACACTCTGCCATCCCGGCAGTCCAACTGGTGCTGAGGCACCACCTCTGCATAACCATTGTCAATCATTTCACTGATAAATGATGTATACTCCTCCTGGTAGGTCTTGTTCCTTTCAAACTTTCTTTTTATACTTTGGATACGTTGCTCGACTATGCACCGGTTGTTAGGCAGGGTGATGTCATCCATTTTAAAGGGTAGGTCCATGCAGTAATGACCTTCCTGCTTGCATGTTGATCTCTTCATTATCTCCATGAACCTGAGGTCCTCTGGCTTATTTGAAAGCACTCTCCCAATATTATGTACATCAACATTTTCAACACTTGTTTCAGGAATATTGTCAGACCCTTCATTGGCAGGCTTTTGCATAGCACTCACAGGTTTATCCTTGGATTTGTCACCCATTTTCAAAAATGTGTACTGTCACTTTAAGACGCTTCAATGCGCACTGAGTTTGACAGTTCACATTTTATACCACATACAGAACCACCAGAATGGCTCTTACAGGCCTTAAAGTCCTGAAGGACCCCTCTCACCCAGCTAACAACCTTTTTAATTTCCTGCCCTGTCACAGAAGACTTAAAAGTATTAAGACCAGAACATCCAGATCTAGAACAGCACATATCCTGAAGCTGTCCCTAAACTTAGCACTGCAGGCCGCTCGGTAGGTTAAATCACTGTGCAATAAGGCAGATGTTTTTTATTATGCACTTATATGCACTTGAAGCACTTTATCTAGCGGGTCATTAGATGTTGCTGCTAATTCCCCTACAGGTGTTAGTGTTTTATCCGTAGTATTCTTGTGTGTTGGGGTTTATTTTATTCTACCCATTTGTTTTATGCTTTCATGATCATTTTATTTTATGGCTTGGATTTATCTATGTATTTATCTTGGATTAATGTATTGTGTGCTTTATAAGTGAGCGGTTCTGTGTGTTTGTGTTTAAGTGAGCTCACTAAGATGAATTCCAGTCAATTCTGTTGATATGGCAATGAAGTATTGAGTCTTGAATCTTATGTACTGTACATATTAAATGAATACACAGGGGGTGAGAGCAATATAACCTCTGTCACTGCTCTTATTCTTGCAAATACTGACGTTGCAGTAATGAAATCATTTAATGACCTGGTTGATAAACCTGCATTTTTGGCGTTATTGACCATGTTTTGGTTACGGCAGATTTAACTCATTTGTATCATAATACACAACTTAAACTGTAGATTAAGACGTAAAGTATCCCACACTAAAAGTTGTGAGGTGTAAGTGCAGCTCCGTGCCTGAGGAACACCCACGCTGCAGCTCAGCAAGACAGAGCTGATGGATTATTCTCCAGTTGCAACTGAGTGGAAAATCAATTTCCCCTTAAGAAAACTTTCCTCTTACATATATTATCACATTTCATGCTACGCGACACAGACAGAGATGTGTTATTTTCAGATTTTCGATTGCGCTCATGGCGGAACAGAAACGGGCTGATTATCAAAAAAAGAGGAGTCGGTTAACAAGCTGAAAAAGAAAGACTTCAAAGCCAGAGCCGGCTGGTGCTGAGTTGGGGAAGAGTTTGCGCCCCGACTCGGCTTTTGCTGCTCATTAGGAGGGAGAGCGAGATGAAAATTTGGGCATATGATTAATTTTTTTCTACTTCTGACATTAGAGTTTGTTCTCCTGTGTTGTCTTTGAATAAGAGGGCCGGATTTACTTCTCCTCACAAGTGAAAGTAAAGTTTATGTGGTCAAGAGACCTTACCATCACACCACTTCCTTTCCCCTATCCATGCATTAGGGACTTGGTATTTTGTAATGTTCCAAGGCATCAGCTATTTGCTAGGAAGACCAAAAAAAAAAAGTTTCCTCTAGCTTTGGGACCTCATGCTCATTACAACATGCTTCTCATCTTTTCCAGTTAAGCCAACCAAGATATGCACTTATTTTATATTTGAAAACATATTTGAAAAGCATATCTGCCAGCATTACAAGTTGAATCACAAGGCCTGGAGCCTTGTGCCGTCGACGCTACAATAAATTGTCCGCTGTCCAATTCTGATCTCAACACTGATGAGCTCATTCCCATCTACTGTTCAGTCCTTAAGAGGATCAAACCTCTTATTAAAACCGTTAAAAGTCTGGTCCACTGACAATATTGAAACTCTGAAGGGGTGTTGCTTGAGCACAGACCGGGACATCTTCCATGAATCTGATTTGAACAAGGCCTTAGAAGTCATCACAGCTTATATTAACTTGTGTGGATGCTGAGATACCTCAAAAGACAATAAAACAGTAGCCTAACAACACGTCCTACATTAGTACAGAAGTCAAGGATTGTATCAAACACAAGACGCTCTCTTTCAGGAAGAAGGACCAAGTGCAACTAAGATCAGCACAGAGGGAGCTGAACCAGAAACTCAACACAGCAAAAAGACAGTACAAGGAATTCATTGAAAAGGACTTCTGTGCAGCTAATACGAAGAAGCTGTGGGCCACTATGGAATCTATTACAAATATGACTCCCACCAGGAAAACGCTGCACACAACAAAAGACAGTACTATGGGAAATGACTTGAACAACTTCTACATAAGGTTCGAGTCACATGATTTCGCTTTAGAACATGATAGTGTCATTAACACCATAACAACTGATGACTGGGTTCCAAAGACAGACATTAGTCCCAGAGAAGTCACAAGACTATGTGAAAATAAGGCAACGGGCCCCGATGGTGTCTCAACTTTCCTTTTGAATACATGTGCAGAGGAATTTACACAAACCTAGGTCTCTGTCTTTCAAAGGTCTGTTGATTCACATATTGTACCATCTCTCTGGAAAAAAGCCAACTATTGCTCCTCTTCCAAAAAAAGCCTCTTCCCTGGGAAAATAATGACTATAGACCAGTAGCCCTGACCTCTATTGTAATGAAGTGTCTGGAAAAGATGATGACGTGGAAACTGAAGCCAAACGTTAATGGACAGCTAGAGTCTTATCAGTTTCCCTATAGAGTCAATTGTGGCACTGATGATGCAATACTAACCATAATTCACTTTATTTTGTAATAACATGAAAACCCCAAGGCCTAGGCCAGATGGCTGTATGTAGACTTCAGCTCTGCTTTTAATACCCTGCAGTCACACATCCTTCTCAGTAAGCTCAGACATATCTGTTAACCTATATATCATCAGGTGGTATCGCCCATTTTTGACCAAGAGGACCCAGCAGGTCCAAGTGAATCAGACATAATCTGAGTATAAAGTCATTAACACAGGCGTTCCTCAAGGATGTCTGATGACACTGCCATCTTGGGACTTATGGATACTGACACTGGCATTTCTAGCTTTAGTTTGGAGTTTGAAAAGTTTGTAAAAGGGTGTGATGACCATCATCTCATTGTAAACACTAAGAAAACAGAAGAAATTATTTGTGATCCAGGACATCATTGGCGATCATTCTCCACTACTGATCCATAACTCTTGTATTACCCAGGTTCATTCTTACACATACTTGGGTGTACATATTTACTGTAATCTGTCTGGGGATGTTCATGTGAATTCTGTATGTCCTAAGATCCAACAGCGACTCTACTTTTTGTGCAGACTCAGGGTGTTTGGGGTTTGACAGAGGGTAATGATGTTATTTCATCATGCTGTGATAGGGAGTATATTGCATTACGGAATCTCAGCTTGGTTTGGCATGGTGGCCCAGTGGTTAGAGCTGTTGCCTCACAGCAAGAAGGTCCTGGGTTCGGACCCTGTGGCTTAATTCATCTTAATTAATCTTAATATCAGTTAAGTTAAAATCACAAATAAACAGACTGGTCCGCACAGCGATAAAGCGATGGGGGAGAGGGAGCGTTCCTCCCTCCAAATGCTGTTTGAGAAGACAATAGTTAAACAGGCTAAGAAAGCTACTGCTGACTCCTCCATGTCCTGTATTCAGAATACGAACTACTCTCCTTCTCGCAACAGTATCGGTGGCGGTCATTGGTAACCCAGGCCTCGACCAATCTGGTATGGAAATCTGATTTATGATCGCCATATTTGATTTGGCAAAGGTTTTATGTCAGACGGCCCGCATGACGCAACCCTCCCCATTTATCTGGGCTTGGGACCGGCACTAAGAATGCACTGGCTTGTGCATCCTCAGTGGCTGGTTTAGGAAAAGATACCTGAGCAGGTATGAAAACTCTGTCATCCCTCTATCAGTGAATCCCCTAAACTCAGGACATGAGGGTGTGATACGAGGGGGGCTGTGTTGCCTGTATTTGAATACATTTTATGTCCGCACTTTCTGTGCTGTGCACTTTATGTCTGTAACTGCACTATATATTTTTCATGTGGCAGCCTTTATGTCCAAGACAAATTTCCCCGGGGACCGATATAGTAATCTTGAATCCTGAAATTATGTTGATGTGCTGACTGTTTTGGTCTCATAAGTTTTTTCAGTAATGTGCTGTCAAAGGGCCGCACTGGAGTTTGCTCATCTAGTCCTGCATTTTTTATTAAATACATTCCTACCGCTTTTCCATCGTCTTTCCGTGTGTGTATTTTATGTGTTTAAACGAGGGATTGAAAACAATTTGGAGCGAAAGAGAGCGCTAGAGATTCATTAAATGACCGAGAAAGAGAGAGACAAGTGACACTTGATTGAGAGGGATTCCTGGCATACAGTCTACAGTATTACAGACAGAGAACCGCTTTGTAGACCTACTTTATTTCTCTCTAATCACCGGGATTATGAAGCACTAAATGGGTACAGAGTGTCACCATTATTTATGCTGATGTGCCTGTTATGTCTGCACACATCGAGTGCTGCATTTGATTTGGTGCTGTTCTATTGTGCTGGGATCGATTGGTGATGCCTGCGGGCTCTGGGTTGTTTGATCGGGTCTGCCTGTGATGCTGTGTCAGTCTAAATAAAGAATGCAACGTAGCGGTTGTATCGAGCGACAGCGCTGTGTCCTGACGTGATTTCTAAATACAATATTGGCGACGAGGATGGCTGATATCTCTCTCCCACCACCTGCCCCCTTCCTGGCACTACCCGGCGAGCCCCCGGTACCATGGACTCGCTGGCTACATAGTTTTGAAAATTACATCATCGCCTCAGGGATCGACGACATGAGCCAGGTTAGGAAGACGGCTCTGTTGCTACACTGCTTGGGAGCAGAGGGTCATCGTGTGCTCGGGACTCTGGGGAACGTCACAAACTTTGACGAAGCTGTGGGACTTATGAGCACCCATTTCGCTGCTCCACAGAGTGCCCTCCTTCGGCGATTTATATTCCGTCAGCGACACCAACTGCCTGGTGAGTCTGTGGAGCAGTATGTAGCTAATTTGCGAGGGCTAGCTAGCTCATGCAAGTTTGGCGCGCTTCAGGACGAGATGGTTCGCGACCAGCTAATCGAACACACCAACAACGCCAAGGTGCGTGAGACTCTCCTGCTGGAAAAAGACCATCTGCTGCTGTCCAGAGCAATTGCCATCGCACTACAGGTTGAGGGAGCAGCTGAGTGTGCTGCTATGCTAAATACACAGCAAGTGGCCACCTCCAGTCAAGCTGCCAACGACTCCTCCCTCTACTCACGGCTGCCCCTCGGGACGCAACCCAGCCAGAGCGAGGCGGGCGCCGACTCCACTGGGGACGTCTTGCAACTGCAACGACGGCGTTCTTGGCCCCGCCCTCAACAGTCCTGTGGTAACTGTGGATCTCGGTCTCATGTTTCAAGGGCTCAGAGCTGCCCTGCCCGTGGCCAGACATGCCGTAGCTGCGGTAAGCAAAATCACTTTGCCAACGTCTGTCGATCTTCCCCGGCTGGGTCAGAGGGCCACAACCCCCAGTCTTCAACCGCTGTCATTCACAAGGTGAGCTCTGGGCCAGTGTCATTCAAATCATGCACAGTCAACATTAATGATGTGTGCATCCCCCTGCTGTTGGACACCGGTGCAGGTGTGTCTCTCCTGAATGTTGATACCTACAGTCAATTTTTCGGTTCACTGCCACTGTCCGCACCCTCAGCTGTCCTCTGTGGGTATGGTGACTCCAAAATCGATCTGGTTGGCTCTCTCCAAGTGACTGTCCGCTATGGAACCAAGCTGGTGCCCAATGCAGTTTTTCATGTGGCACACCGTGGGGCCAACCTGATGGGCCTGGACCTGTTCTCCGCTCTGGGGTTCTCCCTCTTAGACACAAGGGGGGCAGCAATCCTGACTGTTGCCACACCTTGGCAGTAGAAGTGGCCATCGCTGTTTATGGGGCTGGGCTGCCTCTCCGCCTTCGCCCATCAACCTCTCCTCAACCCTGCTGTGAAATCTGTCATCCAACCACTGTGCCGCATCCCATTGGCTCTCCGTGATGGGGTCTCCGCCGAGCTGCAACAACTGCTGGAAGCTGGCATCATTGAACCGGTGGACGCGTCACCTTGAGTCTCAAACCTCGTGGTGGCTAAGAAGAAGTCGGGGGGCCTGCGTGTCTGCGTCGATCTACGTGCAGTAAATAAGGCAGTGGTCCCAGATAAGTATCCACTGCCCACCTCAGAAGAACTCACTGCTCAGTTCTATGGCTCTGAGGTGTTCTCCAAGCTCGACCTCAGACAGGGGTACTTACAGGTGCCCCTCCACCCCAGCAGCCAAAACCTCACAGCCTTTGTGACACATGCAGGAGTGTTTCGCTACACCAGGATGCCTTTTGGTCTCAGCTCCGCCCCTAGCTGCTTCCAGAAAATCATGGTCTCCGTGCTGGCTGGCATACTGGGCGTGGCCATTTATCTGGACGATATAGTGGTACACGGGCCCACCAGTGAAATCCATGACAAGCGCCTCAACATGGCCCTCTCAGCCCTGGGAACACCTGCAGTTGGACATTTGTGGTGAGATCCATGGAGTTCCCCACCAACAACGCTTCATGGTGGTCGCCTACGATCTACACTCAAAATGGCCTGAACTCACCACTTCCGGCACTGTGACCTCACAGATCATCATTGACTTCCTGGACTCTCTTTTCTCTCACTGGGGCCTCCCAAAGACCATCACCACTGACAACGGCTCTCAGCTGGTCTCTGCTGAGTTCGCTGCTTATCTCGAAAGCAAGGGCATCCGTCATATACACACTGCGTACTACCACCCCCAGGCCAATGGCGGCGTTGAACGTTTTCACCAGTCACTGAAGAACGGCCTCAGAGCACACATGGCCCAAGGGTGCTCTTTCACGCAGGCCATCCGTCACACTCTGCTGCACTATCGGGCCACACAGCACTCGACCACAGGCGTCTCCCCAGCCTCTCTCATGCTAGGCCGGGAACTGTGCATGCACCTTGACAGGCTCCGCCCCCCCACACCCCAGGCACCTCCCTCTGGGGTCAGAGCCTCAGTCACTCGTCAGCAGATGCGGATGAAGCAACGGTTTGACCAGTCAAAACGAACCAGGGTGCCAGACATCAATGTGTCAGACTGGGTCAGGGTCCGCAGGCCCCACAGGGACAATAAAATGGCTTCATACTGGTCCTCTCCTCTCCAAGTCACCCGTCAGCTGGGCCCAGCCACTTACCTCCTCAGCGATGGCACTCGGTGGCACTCCAGTCGTCTACGGAAGGTGTCAGCTCCGCCACACACAGCTGGTGACACAACCTTAGCCATTCCCCCAGCATGGCGGGAAGCCCCGGGGCTTCATGCAGCTCCTACACGGGCCCCAGACATTCCTGGGCCTCAGCTTCCCCTGCCATCTCCCTCCCCACCTTGGCCTGCCCAGCCTCAGGCCGCCCCGCGACCTGTTCGCACATGTTTACGCCCTGGCCACCTAGAGGACTTTGTGTCAACCTTTCATGTTTGAAGTCCTGCCGGGGGGGGGGGAATGTTATGTCTGCACACATCGACAGTGCTGCATTTGATTTGGTGCTGTTCTATTGTGCTGGGATCGATTGGTGATGCCTGCGGGCTCTGGGTTGTTTGATCGGGTCTGCCTGTGATGCTGTGTCAGTCTAAATAAAGAATGCAACGTAGCGGGTGTGTCGAGCGACAGCGCTGTGTCCTGACGTGATTTATAAATACAATAGTGCCTCCACATGGTGACGTGTAGGATGTGGTCTCTTCCATAGATGAACAGAAAGTAGATCCTGGGCGTCCGGGTAGTGTAGCGGTCTATTCCATTGCCTACTAACACGGGGATCGCCGGTTCAAATCCCCGTGGCACCTCCGGCTTGGCCGTGTCTGCGGACGGGAAGCCGGATGTGGGTATGTGTCCTGGTCGCTGCACTAACTAGCCCCTCCTCTGGTCGGTCGGGGAAACTGCTTGGAGGGAAGGGGGGAACTGGGGGGAATAGTGTGATCCTCCCACGCGCTATGTTCCCCAGGTGAAACTCCTCACTGCCAGGTGAAACGAAGCGGCTGGCGACTCCACATGATTCGGAGGAGGCATGTGGTAGTCTGCAGCCCTTCCCGGATTGGCAGAGGGGGTGGAGCAGTGACCGGGACGGCTCAAAAGCGGTCGGTAATTGGCCCACCACTTTCGGTGGATACGGCCGGATACAACTGGGGAGAAAACGGGGGAAAAGCCCCCCCCAAAATAAGTAGATCCTAAGTTTGAGTCAAGCACATCCAGTCATACAGTATTAGAGAAGAGGTATACCTCTCTCAATTTGATTGCATTTTTTTTTCATTTAAAGCGCTGCACCTCAAATGTTGGAGAGAGAGAGAGAGAGAGAGAGAGAGAGAGAGAGAGAGAGAGAGAGTGAGAGAGAGAGAGAGAGAGAGAAAGAGCAGAAAGAAAGCATAGAGTAATGAAGTGAAAGAGAATATCACAGTATGAGAGACTACAATCAAGCAAGGGTAAAGGAGACAAATAAGAGCATATGGTCACTGACAGGCGAGGTTGTGCAAAGGTGCACGTTTTCTTGCATGATGAATAATTCATCATGGACACACGGCTTAATTTGTGTGTTCGTTTCATTACAAGTGGAGGGAAAGTGCTCCTTGATTCAGGGTTCGTTTTTAGGAAATCATCTCTTTCTTCCTCGACCCTGGACCTCCATCTCTATTCCGATCAGCCTCATTTCATTCTTTCCTCTCTGTACGTTCTTCTTCATCGTCATCCTCCCTCCCCTTTCTCCTTCCTCTTCCTCCTTCTGCATTTTTCTCTTGTTCCGTTCTTAATCTTTGTCCATCTTCAATTGTGTAACGGTTGTCAAATATCAATTTTTTACATAAACACAATTCTTATCAGCTCCTTAATGTTTATTACATCATATTTAGTAGCCAAACTATATGCGAGTATTGTTTTTATACAAGTTGATCATTCATCTAAAAATGTAATGTGTTTATGTTGATAAAATGTCTTTTAGCCAAAATGTGCTTGAGGGAGGCTGAAAGTGATTAAAAGTGAAAGAAACATACTGGGACATACAGGAACCCGTACTGCACTTAAAGAAGCTTGTACTGTGATGGCGCACAGTGCCACAGGGCAAGTTTAGTATATATTAATTGGCAAGCTGTTTTTTTTATACTCCCCTTAATGAAGATGTTTCCGCCTATGTGTAATTAGCTTTGCTAGGATTAAGCATATTTTGAAAAGGAAATTAACATTACGTCCTTTTTACCTTGGTGTTAAGACTCGAGACTGTTCCAGAATGGCAGGATGACTACCGTACGCGAGTTTCTATTGGTCAGATGGTGTTGGAAGACTTACAGATACACTATTTCTTAGAAAATGTTAAGATTGCATGTTGAACGCTGCAAAGCATGCCAGTTGTACTTTATATGTACAATAACTTTTTATTTTCTATGATAACGTTTGCAGTACACAACTTGATATAGGGACCGAAGGATCGGTGTCTGGTGGATTTGTCTGTGCTGGCTGGGTACTTAGTGCATCGGTGAACAGATAGTGCTTTATTAGGTCTTCTGGAGTAGAGACTGGAAGGAATAACACGAGAGATGCAGGAGGTGAAACGTGTGTGATCAATATATGATTTAACAATATTGTGAGACAGATGTGACCACACAACACCGTGCGTGGTATATAGACTAGCCAGTGACAACCCAGCTAGCTGTCATCAATATTCTCTAGCAGGGGCGTCGCGGGCGGGGGGCGCGAGGCCCCGTGCGGACTTGACGTGCGAGGCCCTGCTCATTGACATGCATGCGCATGAATCATGGTCACACACACACATAGCCGGTCTAGTTCTACTGCACACAGCCATGACCTAAAGGTTAGAGAGGTGGGCTTGTGACCGGAAGGTCACTGGTTTGATCCCTGGACTGGCAGCAAAATGTGGGACGGTGGGAGTGAATGAACGGCGTTCATCCCTCCCTCAATACCCACGGCTGATGTGCCCTTGAGCAAGGCACTTAACCGCCAACCAGCCAGCTGCTTCAGTGCAGCTGCTCAGTGGCCACCAGTGAAGACTGTGGTTGTACTCGGCAGCTCCCGAGTGTGAATGTGTGCAGCAGCGTACATGCGCAGGGCATTGCTGGAAAAGAGCATATGTGCTTCAGCGTACTACCCTGGGTAAAATAAATAAATAAATAAAACTAGCTCTAATGCATACGTAATCTCAGTGCACTACATTTTTAACAAGTAGAATACAGCATCATCATGCACATGGTCTAAGGCTCTAAGCTGTGACTTTTGGCTTTACATCATCAAGTCAGCTCAGCTGTCACCTTGGCATGTTGAAGCACGACAGTACGGTACAATTCAACATTTCAGGCCTATAGCCTACATTTCATCCAGATTTTAGATCATTTTTCAGACCGGTCCCGGTATCACGCCAAAGCGTGGAATACACCCGCCGGTCCAACGTATCAGTGTCACGGTTTGCCTCCGCTCAGGCGTGAAAAGTACACGCGTGTATGAAGGTGCAGTGCCAGCAGGGGGCGATGATTAAGAGGTGAAGGCAGGTTAGGGTTAGGGGAGGGATTTTGGAAAATGCTGTATGCTTATTTTCCTCCGTCGGGAGTTGCTGGCATTGAGTTAATCATCGCCCCCTGCTGGCACCGCACCTTCATACACGCGTGTACTTTTCACGCCTGAGCGGAGGCAAACCGTGACACTGACACGTTGGACCGGCGGGTCGGGTGTATTCCACGCTTTGGCGTGATACTGGGCTCCTTCCTTCTTTTTAAAATTTTTCCCCTTTTCTCAGCGCCCGACTCGTGTTTGCGAAATCTTTCGCGCTCTCGTGCAGCCGACATCTTTTCCCCTTCTCCCTCTTCCTCGCAGCCGGAAGGAGCATGCTCTACGCCAGTAGTGGTTGTGGTTGCTATAGTTACCAAGCCTCCCTTCCGGTCTGCCTGCGTTGCAGTCTCTGTTGTTCTTCCGGTTTTAACTAAATGGCTGCTGCCGCACGTTTCCATCTGCGTTGCGTGATTCATTGATATCGTCTCTCATTACTGGCGTGGTGGCAGCGCTTACCAGACTTACGTCCCGAGGACTGATATTTACCAAACTAATCGCGGTAGCCCTTCCAGGGGAATCACAGGGTAGTTACGTCTACCACCAGACGCAGCTGGGCTAGCTCAGACACAGTTGTGCTAGCTAAGTGGGCAGCATGGCGACACACGGAGCACCGAAGCAGTGGTGTTTAACAAAGACCGAGACGGTGAACTCTTGAGAACTGGCGTCAGAACCTGCTTTATATACTGTTGCTCGACGCCGGGTTTGCCCCCTTCCTGCTCGATGGCGTGGAGTGGGAGAAGAAGTCTAAAACGTCCCCTGTCCGGGGATTCACAGATGGTGACGGTGAAGATATTCCCGCGCCCCGACGTCGCAATAAAGAACAGAAGGTAACCATGTTAGAGCTAATGTTGGGACAGATAGCCAATATATTGTCCTGTAATCTCTCGTCACAGCATAGTCAGGCACTCCACATCTATTGACGGCATATGGCAAGCTATTCGTCTACATTACGGCTTTCAGTGCACCGGGGCTGTGTCTGAACTCCCCAAGTCAAAGCAATCCATCCCTGTCCGGACAAGGAGGTCATGTCCCCTTTGTAAATGTGCTGGCAGGCCTGATAATCACTTCCTCAGCAAATGCTCCTTTCTGCCCCCCCAAGATAAAATATACATGGCAAAGTCGCGTCAGGTTTTGGGAGAGCAGGTCGAGACTGATGATGAGGTAGAGGAGTGCGTTAGTGGGGAACCAGCGCCATCTAGTAGTGTGGAACGTGTCAAACAGTCCTCTTACCTCGATGCCTTCCATGAACACTGCCCTGTGCGTCTCACCGTTGATAGTGGGGCAACAGGCAACATGATGAGGGCCTCATGCGCGACCAGGCTGGGCATCACTGTCGCAGGAAGTACGCAGTCCGCATTCCAAGCAGCTGGCTCGTACCTTTTGAAAGTATTGGGAGAGACACGGACACACTTCCAGAGAGATGGCCATGACCTCTATTTTGAGGGCCTCGTCGTTGAGAATCTCGACTCTGACATCCTGGCTGGAATTCCCTTTATGGAAAAGAACGTCTCTGTCAGACCAGCCAAACACTACATCTGCTTGGGCGAGGATATATACCGCTATGGCACCCTCCAAACACCGATGGACAGGCATGCCGTACGGCGCGCACACGTGCTCTGCGCTCAGGATAAATCTACTATGTGGCCAGGGGAGTACATCGAGCTCGAGCTGCCTCCTGAGCTGTGCAATGTGGACAGTGAGCTGGCTGTTGAACCACACGTCGATGTCTCATGTGACCAGTCTGACACAGAGCAGTGGCCTGCCCCAACTTTGCTACAGGGTGTGTCCGGGAAGATCCGTGTTCCAAATCTCACTGGCGAGTCGCGGCTGGTCCAGAAAAGCCACCACCTATGCCGTGTCCGCGCTACATATGTCCCGTCACTCAGTGACGCCACCATGCCAGCTGATCCCCCCCAACTGGCCCCGACGACCATGTCAGCCTTGTCCTCTGACCTTGTCACTCTGGACCCAGATAACATCATGCCTGCTGACATCAGAGATGAGTTCCGCGCCCTGCATAGAGAGTTTGATGTAGTGTTTGATCCCCACTTTGAAGGATATAACGACGCTGTGGGTCCATTCCAGGCCAGGGTGAACATGGGACCTGTCCTACCTTTGCCCTTCACCAACAGGTCGACTTGGCTTGCCATACAGGCAGGATGCTCTGACCTCAGACGGACCCGCGCTCACCTCCGTCAGGGTACGCGTCCATCCAAGAAGCTGACTAACATTCGTGATGTGAAACGTTACCTGAACGTCACCACAGTGGCTAAGGACGGCCTCCTAGTTGTTCACCGGCACACACCCCTCGCAGCCTCAACGGACTGCATCGTTGTGCCTCGGTCTGTCCTCGATGGCCTACTGATCTCTCTCCATATCAAGCTCGATCACCCCACCGGCACCCAGTTGAAGACAGGTGTGCAACGCTACTTCTACGCGTTGGATATGGACTCTGCTGTGCAACATGTCTCCAGCGGCTGCCACCAGCCTCCCGCCATTCGATCTGGTGAACTGGTGTACCGGTATGGTGACCGGAATAAGTCAAAGGCCCATGACAGGTACCTCGTCACGAGCGTGGATGGTTCATGGTGCAATATCCAGACGTTCACGGGGTCTCAACTCCATCGCACCTCCTACAGGGTCAGGCTGGGTGACTGCTACAAAGTGGAAGGTCCCTCTACAGCCTCTGAACCCCTCGCGGACGATTTCGCGTCTGATGAGGACTTGGACAACTCTGCCCCGCACTGCCCTGGCATACCGCCAGCCATTGCCGAGCCCCCACCTGCACCTTGCCTGCCTTGTGATAACGATATGAGGCTGGGGGATGAGACTGTTCCTCCCGTCGAGGTCGAGCCTGGGGGGAGCTCCCCTGGCGAGTGTGTGCCTGCTCTTGCACTTGATGCTGCACCTCGACGCTCAGAGTGTCGCCGGCACTTGCCACGGCATTTAGAGGACTTCGCGCTTTAGGCCAGTTGTTTCTGTGTACTGGTGATAATGTTTTGTATTACCTTACAAGTCTAGTTATATAGCCTGAGCTGTGATGTTTCCTGGTGTTCTGTGGTGTTATTGTTGTATTGTGTGAAGGGGGGGTCTTTCTTTTGGAAAAAAAAGGGGTGACGCCAGTAGGGGTTGTGGTTGCTATAGTTACCAAGCCTCCCTTCCGGTCTGCCTGCGTTGCAGTCTCTGTTGTTCTTCCGGTTTTAACTAAATGGCTGCTGCTGCACGTTTCCATCTGCGTTGTGTGACTCATTGATGTCGTCTCTCATAGCTGGCGCTATATAACAACGCAATATCGAAAATGTAAAAAAACCTGAATAATTTGTCAGATTTTTTTCCATGTGACTTTGACTATGCATAATGGAACTGAAAGAGGAATTTAATTTTAGAAGCATGTTGGGTCAAGAAAAGTCATAAAAAATTATATATTTAAAAAAACAGACGCAGAATTGCAGGTCAGACATGAGGCCTTGTGTACACGGCACAGCTCATGTGACGGTTCTGCTCTCTAGCCATTGTTGACAATTTTGCGTGGAGCAATTTGGGCGAATAAGAGTTTTACCAGAACAGCAGCTTGTTAACAATGTGGACTGCAGAAAGTCGAATGCAGTGAAGATCAAACTGGAGTAAACTGTGATGAAAAGTGGCATGCTGCTGTCTCTTTAATCCACATGGTCCGGTTCTAAACGGGTCTGACTGTAAAGCGTACATGCAAATACACTCAGACAGGATGCTCTGGCATCAAATAACGTATGCTTTGTGTTCACGTAATTAAAAATTCATTCATTTTACTAACTGGGATGTTAATCGGCGCTAATACATTGTGTGATTAAGTGCACATAGTGTGCAACGGGTCTTGATACCACCTCAGCATGAGAGGACCATGACTGCAACGAGGTGTCACATCTACAGATGTGGAAGTCCTTTCCTCCAGTGTTTTCCTAACCCAGCAAGCAAAAACGTCCCCAGCACGTCCCCTAAAGGTCCTCTCCTAACGTCCAATAAATGTCATTGTGTAGGGTTTTCATTACGTCATGGGGACGTTAGCGCCGGATGTCCCTGTAACATCGCGAGGACATTACGGAGACGTAAGGGAACGTCCTCTAGACGTCGCCGTGACGTCCCGGGGACGTTATCGCGGGATGTCCCTCTAACGTCCCGAGGACATTACAGGGAATTAGGGGAACCTCATGTAGACGTTGCTGTGATGTCCCTGGGACGTTATCGCGGGACGTCCCTCTAACGTCCTGAGGACGTTACAGGGACGTTAGGTGAAAGTCCTCTAGAGCAGTGTTTCTCAACCGGGGGTCCGCGGACCCCTAGTGGTCCGTGGTGTAATTGCAAGGGGTCCGTGAAAATAAAATATCTTTAAAAAAAGATCCTATGACATTTATAGAAATAGGATTATTTTACTGAAATGTGACTGAGACCTTTATCTACCTAAACTATAAAGGGTAACAGGACTTTTTTCTCTAATTACATCTGTTTCACAACTGTAATTTATTGTATTTTAATAAGAGATCTCGCTCCCGTTTGCATTGTTAAAAGTTACTGCATAAAAATTCTGTTGTTACATATATCTGAAAGTTACTGAATACATATTCTGTTTTGTTACATATATCTGAAAGTTACTGAATACATATTCTGTTTTGTTACATAGATCTAAGTTAGAACTGAAAGCTCTTATTTTTGCCCCAAAGAGTGAATAAATGCTATAATGCAATTTAAAATGCAGATTCTACTGTTTCTATCAAATTGCAACCCCCCTCCCCCAAGATCAGGTGGAGGGGTCCTCAGGGTAGATCAAAAATACGCAGGGGATCCAGGACCCCAAAAAGGTTGAGAACCACTGCTCTAGAGGTCCCTGTGACGTGGGGATGTTATTGTGGGACGTTCTTCGAATGTCTCGCAATAACGTCTCCGTGACGTAATGAAAAGCCTACACAATGACATTTACCGGACGTTCGGAGAGGATCTTTAGGGGGCGTGCTGGGGACGTTATTTTGTTTGATGGGAAGCCTTCTGCATTTTCTCTTTCTCTGTCTCTCATCTACCTAGCTCTCTTTCTGTTTTTCTTTCTCCGTTTCTGTCTCTCTGAAGTGAGAAAAATCGTCTCATGTTTATGTCTCACTGTCTTCTCTCACCTTTCATCTACCTGCTTTCTTTCTACTTTTCATGCCCCTCTGTCTGTCTGTCTGTCTGTCTGTCTGTCTCTCTCCCTCTCTCTTGCTCTGTCGGTCTTTCTCTGTAATGAGGTAAAATCTTTGGTCTCGTGTTTTTAGGAGATTTCATCAGAGTTGTTCTACCTAATGGTTATCATTATGGCCTTTCTGGCAGAAGCTGAGAGACAGAATGAGGCGAGGTGAAAAAGGGGTTGACGTTATGTGGAAAAAAGCCACTTTTATGCATGTACGCATCGGTGGGTCGCTCTGTGTGTGTGTGTGTGTGTGTGTGTGTGTGTGTGTGTGTGTGTGTGTGTGTGTGTGTGTGTGTGTGTGTGTGTGTGTGTGCAAATGCACATGTGTGCGCATGTAGTTTGTTTTTGACGGTAAGCAGCATCTTTCCTTTCACACATATGGCAGCTGACAGATGGACAGATGGAGCAGCAGTAGCAGCATCTCAACAATGTCACCAGGGGAAAAAACAAACCAAGCTACGCTGCTGTCTATGTGTCTGTGTGAAATGTGTCGGTCTATGTGTCTGTGTGAAATGTGTCGGTCTACGTGTCTGTGTGAAATTCAGATAGCCACTTCCATCAAAGCAAGTTATGTTTGAGGCTTGGCAGCCAGAATCAACTCAAAATGCTTCCAGTGGTCGACCTGGTTTGTTCAGGAGTTGTCCGACGTGCTGTCAAAGATTAGCTGTATGCAGATTTCCTTTTCAACCTAATGATCAACCCTGTGATTTAGCTAATTCACAAAGCTGACGGACGAATTTCCACTTCTTGCCAGGGTAAAGATTGGTTCGCACCATTGCCAGTTATGTTCAAGGGGGGTCAGAGTTTCTGTGTTTTTGAGGTTTTCTATATCATTCTGTGGCTTCTTAGTAGTGTTCCCCATGTGTTCAAATCCGAAAACTCAAATTTTGGTCTAAGTACGTATGTTTTAGCATCAAAATACTATTTTCCCAAGCCTTTCTAAAAACTTCCCCCCGTGACTTGTGGTGGATTTCTGCACTTTTAACACTTTCATCATTCTCCATGTTTACAGTCAGTGACCTGCGTGTGTGTGTGTGTGTGTGTGTGTGTGTGTGTGTGTGTGTGTGTGTGTGTGTGTGTGTGTGTGTGTGTGTGGGAGGGGCATCAGCGCTAACCCGCGTCACTGCTTTTTGCCAACAGCTGAGTGGGCGTTTCCATTCGAACAAGAACGCAGATGGCGTCGCCCTTTAAGAAGCCAACTCTGTCACCTACCGGTTCTGTCCGAGCACATTTCCGCCCGCTGCGGGATTCGATCAGACGTTGTACTGCACCATGAAACGACATCGCTAACCGCTCGACTAAAGGGAGCCGACCCCCTGGCGGTTGGCCAGTGAGTCTTTTTGTAGGTTACAGTAGTCACCCTCTCCCGGAAGCGCGATTCCCGCGCTCCGGAGAGACTTCTGAGGATCTGCACACCACCGCAACCGAGCATATTTCCGCCCGCTGCGGGATTCGATCCGGCGTTGTACTGCACCAAGAGGCGACATCCGGCGATCGGCCAGTGAGTCTTTTAGTAGTTTACACATATTTTGTGTGTAATTATAGCCAATTGCACAATACAGGTTTTGTCACCGACATATTTTTCTATTTCTATCAGGTGGCTACAGTGCTCATCCTGTCCCCGTGCCCCGAACTTGTGTTGTAGGATAAAAGTTAATTTATCATCGATGTAATTATGAATGCTGTTAGCAAGGCTGGATTAGTACCCCCAGGGGCCCATGGGCACTGAAACTCATACCCCCCCACTCACACACACACACACACACACACACACACACACACACACACACACACACACACACACACACACACACACACACACACACACACACAACACCACCTTTAATTATTTCACATGCCAGTCAAGCTGGCATGTGAAATCTACCGCACCATAATCACACACCTATTGGTCAAAGGCTGAATAACCAGTCCAGCTGAGCAGGTATGTCTATACAGCTCAGTAGACCAAGTATTGCCAATTCACACGCAAATCACAAGACAAGGAAACAAGGGATTAAATCAATCCCAAAGCAGTGTATGACTCAAGACTATGGCAATATTTGTGTTCACTGAAAACCATCCGAGCAGACAGCACACCCGTTATCACTGATACATAATAATGTGACTGACTAGGAATAGGTTTACAACAAGGCCATCCTAAGGTAATCACACAGCACAACTCAATGCAGGTTTCAAAATAAGGTGAGCCAGGCAACTTTACACAGAACTGCAAAAGCCAACATATAATGAGCTTGACAAACCGTCTCCAACACAATATAGCAGCATCACACCACAGTGATGCAATATACATTTTTCAAACAGCACATCAAATGAACTCATCCACCAAATACACAGCAACACACAATCACGACACTGCTCAATGCACAGACAGCATAATCAAATGGTTCTTCCTTTTAGAAGTTCTTCTTTCTTGACTTTTTCTTTGCAAACTCTGTGATCAAGTCCTCAAAATCCAGCTGCGCACCATTGCAATCGTCGCTAGACGCTTCCAGGCTAGTGCTACTGCTAGCTAGCTCGACATCCGCAGTCGGAATGTCCTCTTCACTTTGTTCAGCTTTTTTGAAAAAGGTACTTATTATTGGGACATTTTTTTTGTTCAATTGTGCCCGCTTCTTTCACTCCATTTTCATTTCTTTTCTTTCTTTTGGCAGCCCCGCTGGGCTTTTGGTTAACACTGTCCATTTTCTGCTGCTTGGCAATTTTTCCCACACACTTCTCACTGATAAAACCTAACTGATATTGAGTCAGGTAAAAAATGAATCCCAGTTTTTAACCTCGACTTAGCTTGAGAAAAACTGATCTTGAATCTGTGCAGTGTAAGCCCCCTGCCCGACTATGCCCACTCACCTTGACCACTAGCCATTAGCATTGCCGCTTGCTCACCAGTCACCACTTACCCAGCCATCTCACCAATAAAACCATCAATCACGAGACTTAATTTTCTTGGAAACAACTTTTATTTCATTCAGATTGGATAATTATTAAGACCAAGAGAATGGGTCGAGTTTTGTGTCATTTCTTTGGGTCTCAACATAACAAATAAATGCATACTTTTCCCCCCCTCCCATTGCGGAGGGCCCTTTTGCGCTCAGGGGCCCCTGGGCATGTGCCCATGTTGCCCATATGGTCGATCCGGCAGCGGCTGTTAGGTAAGATTTGACTTTGCTCACCTCCCCACCCCCTCCCCCCTGCATCCACAGCAGCAGCAACCTTACCTTCAAAAATGACTGACCTGATAAACCTATGCATTAAGAAATCTTTTTATTTTTTGTAGAGAATACTTACATAGCTATTATGCCACCAGAAAAGTTTTGTGTTTGTAGTTGAAGTATTTGTAATGCTTACTACTTATTTAGCAATCTATGCATCCAAATAATTATTTTTTCAGAGAATCCCTTAGTGAAAACAAGATTAGGTTGTTTATATGTGAAGTATTAACAAACACATCATTTCCTTTTCTTTTTTTAGATTGCAGCACAGGCATGCGCTCACCTTTCTCCTTCCATCCTCAGACTTACTTGTGCATGTGTGCCTGTGTGCCTGTGGTGTGTGTGCGTATACCGCTCCCCCTACTGGTAAAATGCTGGCCTTTCGCGCATGCATGTTTCCACAATGGGGTGTCCGTCAATCATTCACAAGTCTTTCAATCTGATAGGCTGCCCTGGCGAAACGTAGTTTTGGTCGAGGGTCACAGAATGCTAACAGCACAGGGATTACCACTAGCTTTGGTTAGCAATTTAACATTTCATAACCTGGATCCTATTATTTTTATATAGTCACACAAATATCATAGGCCTCACAACCTGCCCTCAACCGCTGCCCTGCCCATCCCCGCTACTGTTTCATCAGTAGCTCCCTGTCATAGTCCCAAGGCTGGATTACGGACCGGGCATGCTGGGCGAGTGCCCCAGGGCCCGGATCCCCAATCATACCCTACAAGGGACATTTGTTCCAGACCTGCGTCGCGATGCAGGGCCCAAGCTAGTCTCTATTGATGCGGGGGCCCCAAGCTACAGTCTCTACAGATGCAGGGCCCCAAGCTACAAAGTCTCTATTGATGCGGGGCCCCAAGCTACAGTCTCTACTGATGCAGGGCCTCAAGCTACAAAGTCTTTATTGATTTAGGGGCCCCAAGCTACAGTTTCTATTGATGCAGAGTCCAAGCTACAAAGTCTCTATTGATGCAGGGCCCCAGGATACAGTCTCTACTGATGCAGGGCCCCAAGTTTTACAGTTTTTTTTTAGTTTTACATTTAACAATGTTTAGTATTATTTGTGTAGCCTATCTGACAGGGCAGGGGGGCCCAATGGACGTGCGTGCCCCGGGGCCCCCTGGTGAGTTAATCCGGCCATGCATAGTCCCAGTATAAATAGTTGGCACAGCATCAGATTTCAAAACGAATTTCTTAAGGTATGGAAACACTCCTTACTTAAATGAGAAGGTGCACGGTCCCTCCAGGTTTGTAGGCATGTGAGCCCAGTGTCTGTAAATAAATTCCAACCACTTCAGCTGTATGGTAGGATTTTTATGGTAGATAGTGGAAGGAAGCTCCAGGGTCCGCTTTACATCCAAAAATTGCACAATCTACCATGTTTGCTGTCAAAACTTTCACTATGCTAATGCAAACTCACTCTGCACTGACAAGTCTGCTCTGCACAGGAGGTTTCAGGTTTCTTTGCCCTCCCTTCTTTTGCATATTAGACAGCGATTGGCTTTCAGATTTGTGATGTACGAAATCTAGCTTCCCGGGGTGCATTTGAAGCTCAGATTTTAGGGGAGAGCAGACAGCTCCTCCTCCGCTAAAGGAATGTGAAAACATCGCTCTAGTTACAAACTTTGCACTGATACAAGTCAGCATAGTCAAGGCCAGACGTTTTAGGGGACACATAAGAAAAACACAATTTTTGAGCGGTGGGGTACTTTAAACTGATGAAAACTGTGTGCCCTCCACCCCCACCTATATCCTCTGGTTGAAGGTATTTTCATAAGTGAACTCAACTGTGGAGTGTTTTGTTGGAATCGAAACCTGCATACTGTTTGGGTTCGGTGGCCAGGGTTTAATTGAATTAGTTTTGAATTGGCTCATGAAATCCCTGGCAAAGATCAGTAACACAAAAGCCTTTGGAAACCCATACAAAAAGATCAGAGAATTAAAAAAAAAAGTACTACAAATCTCATCTATGATAGTGCAGACAAGGCTTCATCTCAGTTGGTAGAAATGAGAAAGAAAAGGGGGAAAAGGGAACATTTGAAGGGAAGAACTAAGTGACATGAATAATAAGTGAGCCCAGGCTAACCCTGCTTGTCCCTGATGTGAAAATGAGTCCACTCTGTTTTCCTCAGCCAGCTCCCATTACCAAATTCTATCCACATCCCTCTCCATCTCCTATGCCACTCCTCACCTACCCTTCATGTCTTCCCCTCTGCGGTTTGTGGTTTTACCTCTTCTATCCCTTCTGATTTATTTCTGCCTCCACTCATTCCCTTCTGTGCTTCGTGAAGACCTTCCTGTTTCCCCTAACTTCTCTTTACTACACCTGCTTTGCCTTCAAATCCTCGAGACTCCTCCTGCTTTACCTGTGTTCCTTCCCCTCCCGTTGTTTACCCTTTTATCCCATGCTCTATAATCTCTCTCTCTGGCTCATTCTGCGTCACACATCTCTCTCTATTTGTCCTGGTGGAATTCCCTGCACATAAGCAAGGGCCAGTTGGTGACTCTCTCAGTGCAGGCCAGCGCACCCTACAGCCCTCATTTTTCACGCTTGTCTGATTCCTGCTGGTGCTTTTTGTGTAGGCTGCCTGCTTGCGGCATTTTGTATTTAGTGTGCATCTCCAGTGTGGCAAGCCAGATAAGAGAGAGAGAAAAAGGAAGGAAAAAAAAACCATGAAGAGTGGGGCAAGGAAAATGACGAGAACAAGGGCACATCGTGCCAAAGACGCAACGCACAACTGTTGTGGGACTTTGTTGTGAACAGAACAATACAGGATCATTGTCTTGAATTTGTAACTGGAAGTCGGCCTAGTGTTGACGGTACATTTTCAAGTAGCTAACATTTAATATTATCACACAATATCCTGATTGGTGACTTAACACTGACATTGTAAAACGGATGTTTTTGCAGCCATTCAGCAGAGTTAATGTTAGTTAACCAGCAACCCAGAAGAGCAAGCCGACACATCAGAAACACCTGGGAAACTTTATCAGAGGATTGATTGGTCTGAGCCCGTTAAAGGTGACCGAGCACATACTGCACCTCTGTTGATGGTGTTTCTGTGAAAGCCTACCTTGGAAGAAACCATGTGGGCAATACCAAGTGAACGAATACAAGGGAGAGGTTAAGAGAGAATAGTGGTGGGGGTGCAGAAAATATGTTTTGCCAACTTTCCTACCGATAAGGATTATAATGTTACTCCTAAGCAAAGAAAAATATGGCATGTCTTACAACAGCATATATTTTTAGAGGCATGTCCACACAAGCATTTTTGGAGGGGTCTCACAATAATGCCACTAAACGCCACGAGAACAAATGTCCCATTGTGAGCGAGTTAGAAGCCAGGTTGAAGAGGCGACTCGCATCTAGAAAAGAGGGAAATATCGGGGTCATGAAGAGCGGGACAGAAAGCAGGCGTCCACCAGAGCGACTGCAGTCGTGACTTTGCTTCTCCGTGGCCTCAAGCAGCTGTTGCTCCACATTGCAGATAAACCTCTTTCCTTCCATCCATGTTGTTGTCTAGATTAGTTTTGTAACACTCTTGCTTTTTTTTTTACATGGTAAACCGTGGAGAGTGTCAGGAAAGATGAGCGAGAGCGTGTGACATATAACAAAAGCATTGGGCCACACTTGAACTGAGGCATGTGCAAGTAAGCAGTCAGCCACCTCAGCCTTCCCTCCTCTCTCTCTCCCCCTCCTCTGCCTTCCTGCCATTCCCCCTCTCCTCATCCCTCCCCCCCTCTTCCTTTCTCTCCTGCTGTCCTCTCACCTTCCCCATCGTATTTTCCTCCTTTTCCCCCCTTTCCACCTCTTGCCAGTGTTCTCCTGCCCTTCCCTGTCCCTCTTATTTTCCTCTTCCTCCTTCCTTTCCTCCTCTCAAATAATAAGAGAGGCTAAAAAAACAACAACATATAACTGAACTGAAGTAAAGCAATGGGCTTATGTGTGCATTCCCAGGCTTTGTGTGTAACCGGGACCAGACCGGGAACAAATTCCCCCCAAAGACAGCTTATTTATCTAAAAAGCTTGTTATCAGCCATTACGAAAATCTCCCGAGTTACTCTAAATGTGTCCCAGTTTAAAAAAAAAATAAATCAGTATTGTGTTTGCATTACAAAGGTTTACACATCACAACGATTTACACAGCTGATGTTTTCCAGCTAAACGGAAAAACACCAGGCGTATATAGAGACGCAAAGAAAAACACGGCATACACACAATTCCCCTAACATGCCTCCGCTTTGAGTGACCAAACCCCTGTGATCCACGGTGGAGACAAGGCAGCGAGATGTGGCGGATTCTCAAAGTACCAGATGAGCGAAACAATGCTTGTGTTTATAATCAGCCAAAAGCCAGTGTTTCTGAGTAATCCCCCAAGTAATCGCCTAGTTTTCTGCCTACTACTTCCGTAATCCTGTTGACTGATTTTGCAGTAATAGTGAGCAGCCACAGTAGTAGAGAAGAGCCAACATGTCAGGCCAGGACTCTGCAGTCTACGCCCATCTACAGGCCAGCAGCCGCTCTTCCAAGGATGAGGACGGGCACATCCTTGATAGGGAGGAATGCTGGTTTGAATGGGGAGTCAAAGAGGCCAAGAGGGATCGACCATCCCTGAACCGAGGTGTGGGGGGCTAAGAGTACACCTGTCTCCATTTTACAATGCTGTGATTGTAACTATCCCCCAATCCTCTTGTGAATAGCACACATGGCCACTGAAACTCTAGTAAATGGTCACAACAATTTGCATATGAAACTGACCGTTGCTTTCGATCGTTGTGCCACTGTGTTGTTTATAAGGGGTGGGTACCTATACCTGCAGTCAGTTGAGACTGAAGAGGTCACTTAGATGAGTGATGAAGAACAGTCACCAGATGAACTGATTCAACTTGCTGTGATTTCCTTACCTGGATTCTTGAGCATGCATGAAGACAAACCCTGCTGACTGATTCTGCTGTAACAGTGAGCAGCCACGGTTGTACTATTTCATTATCAGATCACCTCACTTCTATCCTGCATGCTTTACTTACACCATTTATCCATAGCGCAACGGGGTTAGCGCAAAGGCAGTTAACCCCTTTAACGTCAGTAACCCCTTGACCCGTGACGTGTCTCCTCCCCTGCCCCAATTCACTTATGCGAGGCGAGATTCCCGAGAATGGTTCAGACGATGTCGCGACCCCACGTAGCTTCTTGTCAGACTCAACAGATTGCCCGGGCTGAGAGGGATGAGTCAGCCTGCCAGTCCTGCTGTTTTCAACTTGTATATTGGGGCACACCGCTGTGTCGTGGAGTGAGAACAGCTGTGCCCCAGGATTTTCGTCAAATGTAAAGAAACCTTTGCAGAGACGTGCAAGAAGGTAAAATGAGATCTGATGAGCGCAGTTTCTGCACCCGTGTAACAAATATTCAGCCGTCACCAATCAGCGCCATCAGGTGGGATGATTTAATCGGCAGTAGTGATACTGATGCATGGGCATTACTGAAAGGGCTGCTATAACTATCCCGATAAACTAAACTAAATAAAAGAGAAGAGCCTTGTGGCTGACGCGTGTTCCACTTGTCTGTTTGGTCCAATAGTGATTCTTCCTTTGCACTTTAAGTATTTATTTAAACTTGCTTGAAGACACAGTGAAATAATGAATTGCATCCATTAATAAATAACGTTTAACCCGACCTAATACACGTATACACAAGGCACGTATACACGTAGGCTACACACGAATACACGTAGGCCAGAGCCCTAGAAAGAGAGAGTTACGTCAATGAAGGGTCAGAACGCGAGAGGGTCACGTGGTTCATGTAGCCGCCGAATAGTTCCAAACGAAGCTTGGCGGGTCATTTAAATAAACTGCTTAGCCGCGATTTCTGATAACTACTAACAAATATTTTCAGATTTTTACGTTTATATATAGATACATATTCCAACGTGACACATTCTATGCGCATGTGTAGGAATTGACGAGCTGTCACGCTTTAAATTACATTGTGGTGGACACGTATTGGGGACAGAATTCAACCCAGGAACTAAGGGTTAAGTCATGGTTGCCCTGGCAGGTTAACGCAGGGTTAAGTTATGGTTGTCCAGCCAGTTTTCTGATTATTCTTGCCACCTCCGCTCAGTCGAGCTGTGGTTTGGTTGCTCTCTGATTTACCGTGGATTAAAGAAAGTTGCCTACACGGCTAAAGTGTGAACCTACGGTCTTCTCCGTTCCTTCGGCTCTACACTGGTGACCCCGACGTCGGTTTTCGGATAAGTTTTCTGAAACCACACACATTATGGCTACGAACGCCGTTGCAATTAAACTGCCGGAGTTTTGGGAGTCTTCCGCGGCTACATGGTTCGCGCAGGCTGAGGCACAGTTCGCGCTCAGAGACATAACAGCAGACGAGACCAGGTACTACTACGTATTGGCAGCGCTGGGGTGCGCTACGGCTTCCAGGATAAGCGGTTTCATAACCAACCCACCGGCCGATGGTAAATACGCCGCACTTAAACATCTCCTCCTTGAAACTTTTGAACTGTCAACAACGGAGAGAGCACGTCGCCTCTTCGCAATTCAGGGCTTGGGAGATGGCAAACCATCGGAGCTAATGAGCAGGATGTTAAACCTACTGGGTCAAGAAAAGCCATGTTTCCTGTTTATGGAGCTGTTTCTGCGCAACATGCCGCCCCACGTCCAGACTGCGCTCGCTAACTCCACCATCACTGATCCCCGTGAGCTGGCAAAGGAGGCTGACCGATTCTTCGTCGCTACACAACGTTCCTCCCATGCCGGGGTGCTGGCTCCTACCTTCACTGGCCCCCCGCCGACATCGCGGGCGTGGCCCGACGGTGGCGCCACAGCATCAGACCGCTACAAGCCCTCTGGACTCTGTATGTACCACGCTCGATTTGGTGCGAAAGCTAAACGGTGCCGTTCCCCCTGCAACTACAGGCCGACGGGAAACGAGAGGGCCAACACTCAGTAGTGGCCATGAGTGTTGGCGATACGAGCAGGCTACTCTTCATCCTCGACACCATCTCCGGTCGGCGATTTCTTTGTGACACGGGCGCACAGAGAAGCGTGCTCCCTGCTACTGACGTCGACATCATGGGCGGGGAGCGGGGCCCCCAGTTGGCGACGGCTGACGGCAGCCCTATCCACACCTACGGCGTGCGGTCTGTAGAACTGTGTTTTGGTGGACAACGTTTCACGTGGGAGTTCGTCATGGCCAATGTAACGCTTCCCCTCCTCGGAGCTGATTTTTTGTGCGCTTACGGTTTGCTAGTGGACATTCAGAACAGCCGTCTGGTCGATGCCTTAACCTTCTCCTCCTTCGCATGTACGCGGAGGGAAGCGGCCTATGCAGGTCTAGCCAACTCTCTCTCAGAGGCAGACAAGTTCACCCGCCTCCTCGCTGAGTTCCCTGACCTCACCCAGCCTACCTTCTCTGCACCCACCGCTAAGCATGGGGTGGAGCATCACATTGCTACGAAGGGGCCCCCGGTCTACGCCAGAGCCAGGCGTCTCGACCCCGCCAAACTCGCCATTGCCAAGTCTGAGTTCGAGCACCTGGAACGCATGGGGATCATCCGCCGCTCTGACAGCCCGTGGGCGTCCCCACTCCACATCGTCGCTAAGCCTGATGGAGGTTGGCGCCCATGCGGGGACTACCGCCGACTAAATGACGCCACCACGCCCGACCGCTATCCTGTCCCGCATATCCAGGACTTTTCTGCAAACCTGTCTGGCAAATGCGTCTTCTCAAAAGTCGACCTGGTCCGTGGTTATCATCAAGTTCCCGTGCACCCCTCAGACATCCCCAAGACAGCGGTGACTACCCCATTCGGCCTATTTGAATTCCTACGAATGCCATTTGGACTCAAAAACGCGGCCCAGTCCTTTCAGCGGCTGATGGATTCAGTGCTCCGTGGCCTTCCTTTCCTCTTCGTCTATTTGGACGACATACTCATCGCCAGCGCCTCCAAGGAAGAACACCTGTCCCATCTTCATGCCCTCTTCACACGCCTCAGCCAGCATGGGCTGATCGTCAACCCAGCGAAGTGCCGGTTCGGGCTGACAGCCATTGATTTCCTCGGGCATCGCATCACTGGGGACGGGGCAGTCCCCCTGCCCTCAAAGGTGGAAGCGGTGGCGGCCTTTCCGCGCCCCCAAACAGCTCGTGCGCTCAGGGAGTTCATTGGGATGGTGACATTCTACCACCGCTTCATTCCCCGAGCCGCCTTTATCATCCGGCCACTGTACGAGGCGCTGAAAGGCATGTCCCCCAACCAGGCGGTCGACTGGACAGCAGAGCGGGACCGTGCGTTCACCGAGACTAAAGCTGCGCTCTCCCAGGCTACCCTGCTAGCGCATCCTTCACCTACAGCGCCTATTTCCATAACCACGGATGCATCGGACTATGCTGTTGGTGCGGTTCACGAACAGTGGGTGGGGGGGGCTTGGCAGCCTTTGGCCTTTTTCAGTCGCCAGCTTACACCCCGAGAGCGCAAGTATAGTACTTTTGACAGGGAACTCCTCGGTCTCTGGCTCGCTGTCCGGCATTTCCGTTTCCTGCTAGAGGGCCGCGAGTTTACTGCGTACGTGGACCACAAGCCCCTCACGTTTGCCATGTCCAAGACGGCCGAGCCATGGTCCGCTCGCCAGCAGCGACAACTCTCCTACATTTCGGAATTCACTACCGACATCCAGCACGTCGCTGGTAAGTCTAACCAGGTAGCTGACTGCCTCTCTAGGGCAGTGATTGGAGCGGTCCACCTAGGCCTTGACTATGCACAGATGGCCGTTGACCAGGCCACGGACCCGAGCATCCTCCGTCTCCGGGCCTCCGACACGGGGCTCCGCCTGCAGGACGTTCCTTTCAGCGACACAGGTGCCACCCTCCTGTGTGACGTCTCCACAGGACAGCCCAGGCCCATCGTCCCGCACAGCTGGAGACGCCCCGTATTTGAAGCTGTGCACGGCCTCTCTCATCCAGGCGGTAAGCCATCCGTGCGCCTGACCTCTGCTAAGTTTGTGTGGGAGGGACTTAAGAGAGACGTGAAAGCGTGGGCCGACTCGTGTGTTGCCTGTCAGCGGGCTAAGATACACCGCCACATTAAGGCGCCCCTGGAACGCTTCGCAGTGCCGGAGAGACGATTTGACCATGTCCACGTCGACCTGGTTGGTCCCCTACCCCCCTCCCATGGGTTCACCTACCTCTTCACTGTGGTGGACAGGACTACGCGCTGGCCTGAAGCTGTTCCCCTGGCATCCACGACGTCTGCTGATGTGGCCCGGGCTTTTATTGGGTCGTGGGTCTCACGTTTCGGTACGCCTTCCGACCTTTCATCTGACCGCGGGCCACAGTTTACCTCAGAGCTATGGAGTGCTGTGGGTGAGGCTCTGGGCGTCAAGCTTCATCGCACTACCGCCTACCACCCTCAGGCGAACGGCCTATGTGAGCGCTTCCACCGGTCCATGAAGGCTGCGCTTCGGGCTACTCTCAAGGACTGCAACTGGGTCGACAAGCTCCCATGGGTCATGCTGGGCCTGCGGACCGCCCCGAAGGAAGACCTACAAGCCTCCTCTGCGGAGCTGGTGTACGGCACGCCGCTGCGAGTCCCAGGCGATTTCATGCCCAATGCAACGCGTCCCTGGTCAGCTGTGGACCAACGAGCCTCCTTGCTGGACGGGGTCAGAGCTTTCACACCCGTCCCTACCGCCCAACACGGCGCGCCGGTGTCCCAGGTGCCCCCAGGTCTGCAGTCAGCGGACTACGTGTTCATCCGTCACGACGCACACCGCCCCCCTCTGCAACCCCCTTATGACGGCCCCTTCCGCGTCCTGGAACGGGGAACTAAGCACCTGGTGGTGGATTTTGGGGGCACGGCCGAGCATGTTTCAGTGGACCGAGTTAAACCCGCACACCTGGACTTGACGCAGCCGTTGGAGTTAGCCCAACCTCCTCGTCGCGGTCGTCCCCCGGCTCCGCCTCCTCCCCCCGTGGAGGCCCGAGCTGCCTCTTCTGCTCCTCAGGCCGACCTCCACAGGCCCGCGTCAATGCCTCCCAGAGACACTCCGGCCCCTGTTATCCGGAGCCGCCGCGGACGGCCTGTTGTCCCCCCGCGCCTGCCTGACTTCGATTACTAGGGCGAATTCTGGGGGGGCTCATGTGGTGGACACGTATTGGGGACAGAATTCAACCCAGGAACTAAGGGTTAAGTCATGGTTGCCCTGGCAGGTTAACGCAGGGTTAAGTTATGGTTGTCCAGCCAGTTTTCTGATTATTCTTGCCACCTCCGCTCAGTCGAGCTGTGGTTTGGTTGCTCTCTGATTTACCGTGGATTAAAGAAAGTTGCCTACACGGCTAAAGTGTGAACCTACGGTCTTCTCCGTTCCTTCGGCTCTACAACATCGTTAATTTGATTCAAACGTGCGTGTAAAATGGTCAACATTAAAATGTCAACTGTAGCTTCTTACCTGTAAATTAACCTTTTATTAGTGCGAGAAACATACCTTCGCCACAGAAATCCTATTGCCCCGGGTCGCGCTGTTTGGAACTATCCGGGGCTCCCATGATCCGCCATTGCTGTTAAATAATTGGCCCATTGACGTCTACGGAGTTGACGTAACTCTCTCTTTCTAGGGCTCTGACGTAGGCTATGCACGAATACACATAGGCTACGCACATCACGTAGGCTATGCATGGTCAGAAAAACCGTGTGGCTCAACTCTTCCATTTTAGGCAACTCGCCTTTCCGCTTGCTTCCTCTTCCGGAGCGCGTTAACCCAGGAACACCCTTCTCACAGTTCTTAAAGTGACATGCACCTAAGACTACGCAGCAAACATAATACATACATAAAGAAAGCAGTTACCTAAAGCATACTGTAATGAATGAAAGGTCACGTGTTTAACTTGACCCTCTCACGGATGTACGTGCAGTGCGTGTGACGTATACAGGAAGTGAGAAGCGCATGTTATGAAGGTTGGATGTCGGATGAACGCTAGTAAAAGCTACGCAGTTAAGAACCTACGAAGTCGGCTCGTTCTTGAATTATTCTTATGTCAGTAAGACAAGGCGTCTACGGACATTACATGGTGTCAGAATAGTCTGTGTATCTGAACACGAGCGGTCATGCCGAAGTTTAATCCGCCGAGTGAATTCAAGTTTGACTGCCCCGTTGAATGGCCGCAGTGGAAACAACGGTTTTCGCGCTTCAGGCTCGCGACAAAGCTGGATAAAGACGACGGGGAGATTCAAGTGAGTTCGCTGATTTATGCAATGGGCAGCGAGGCTGAAAAGATATTCAGCTCGTTTGACTTCGCGGCGGAGGGTGATAAAGTGGACTATGATATCGTACTGAAAAGGTTCGACGACTACTTTATTCCCCGCCGTAACATCATACATGAGAGGGCGTGCTTCTATCAACGTAGCCAGCAGCCAGGAGAGACAGCGGAGATGTACATCCGGACATTGTATGAGCTGTCTGAACACTGTGAGTTTGGGGACAAGAGGGATGAACATATCAGAGATCGTCTGGTAGTGGGCATAAAAGATAAGGTGCTCTCCCGTCAGTTCCAGCTCACAGCGGACCTTACTCTGGTGAAAGTCATTGAACAAGTGCGCCAGGCGGAGGCAATAACAAAGCAGCTCAGCCTCCAAGCTAACCAACCAGAGGCCCTGCTGGCTAACGTCAATGTTGTCCGATGGCGGGACGAACGCCAAAACAAAAAGGGCGGACAGCGTCATGGTGGCGGCAGTCCGGCAACCAACAAAGTAGATGAATGCGGGAGGTGCGGCAAGACGCAGCACACCGATGAGCGGAAGTGTCCTGCAACGAACAGTAAGTGCAACAAGTGTCATAAAAAGGGACATTGGGAGCGTGTATGTCACTCTAAAGCGGTGAGAGAAGTCACTGAAGAGGTTAAACAGCTGTACTTTCTGGGAGAAGTTGGCAAAGAGAGCAGTCAGGAAGATTGGACTGTTAGTTTAACAATAAGTGATGTACCAATAACCTTTAAAATTGACACGGGGGCTGACGCTACTGTTATCAACCAAGGGACATTTAAAAAGCTGAAGCCAAACATAAAACTGGGACCTCCTGACACATGCTTCATAAGCCCAGGTGGAAACATCAGCTGCATAGGACAGTTTCAAGCCACAACCAACTACAAGGAGAAACAATACTCCTTTCCAGTGTATGTGATCAAGGGGAGAGGCAGCTGTCTGCTGAGTCGTCCAGAGGCAGTGGAGATGGGTCTAGTGAAGCGGATGAATGAGGTCAGTGGAGTTTTCGGTTCAAGTGGACTGCTGAAAACAGACCCAGTGAAAATAGCTCGGGTGGAGGGTGCCCAGCCATACGCGGTGCATACAGCCAGACGGATACCGCTGCCACTTGTACCACTGGTTAAGAAAGAACTGCAGCGCATGGAAAATGAGGGCATTATTGAAAAAGTGACTCAGCCCACAGAATGGTGCGCTGCTATGGTGCCGGTGCTGAAACCGAACAAGAAAGAGGTTCGCTGCTGCGCTGACCTCAGGAGGCTGAATCGAGCGGTGAAACGTGAGAAATACGTGCTGCCCACTATGGAGGAAATAATGCCAAGGCTCGCAGGGTCAAAGTTCTTCACAACGTTGGATGCAGCAAGTGGGTTTTACCAGATCCCCTTGCATGAAGACAGCAGGGGGCTCACCACTTTCATCACCCCATTTGGGAGGTATGCTTTCTGCCGCCTTCCATTTGGTATAACGAGTGCTCCAGAGATTTTCCAGAGAAAGATGGCGGAAACTCTGACCGGGCTAGAGGGCACAGAGGTGTACATGGATGACATCCTTATACATGGAGAGACTGAGGAAATCCATGACCGGCGCCTAGCAGAAGCGCTGGGGGTCATTGAAACAGCAGGTCTCAAACTGAACCAAGCGAAATGCAAGTTCAAACAGAAACAAGTCCGCTTCCTTGGTCATATCATCAACGAGGCAGGCATCAGACCTGACCCGGACAAAGTGGCCGGAATAGAGAACTTTCCTCAGCCCCAGAACGTGACGGAACTCAAGAGGTTCCTCGGGATGGTGAACTATTTGGCAAAATACGTCCCAGAGCTGTCCACTGTAGGTCAGCCGCTTTATGAACTGCTTAAAGCAACGACAGAGTGGCTGTGGGGACCTGCACAGAACACAGCATTCCAAGACCTTAAAGCAGCACTCGCCACCGCCCCGGTACTCACCTTTTATGACGTCACTAAGGCTACGGTGGTGTCAGCAGATGCCAGCAGCTACGGGCTGGGAGGCGTTCTGCTCCAGCAGCACGGGGAACACTGGAAGCCCGTGGCCTACTGCTCCCGACGGCTGAGTGACGCAGAGACAAGGTACGCACAGATCGAGAAAGAGTGCTTAGCTAGCGTCTGGGCATGTGAAAGGTTCGAGAAGTACTTGTTTGGGCTTGACAATTTCAGACTTGTCACCGATCATAAACCACTAGTGCCTCTCATGAACAGCAAAGACTTGGATAATGTGCCCATTAGGTGCCAGAGACTGTTAATGAGGCTGATGCGTTTCAATGCAGTGGCTGAATACGCACCAGGCAAAACTTTAGCTGTGGCTGATGCACTCTCCAGAGGCCCAGAGCAGCGCTACGGAGATGGTGCTTCTCATGATGATGTTGCAGCGCACATTGATGCCATCGTGTGCCAGGTGCCTGCCACACCTCAAAGGATGCAGGAGATAAAACAGAGCACGGATGGGGATCTGCAGCTCCAGACAGTGTTGGGCTTCATCAGACACGGCTGGCCTGAGTATGTCGATAAAGTGCCGGAGACAGTCAGAGACTTTTATCAGGTGAGAGGGGAGTTATCTGCGGTAGATGGTTTAGTCATCAGAGGCAGTCGTATCGTCATTCCCACAGAGATGAGGGAGGTGATCTTAGACAGAATACACGACGGGCACCAGGGGATAGTTAAGTGCAGAGAGAGAGCTAGCCAGTCAGTGTGGTGGCCCAAAATGACAGAGCACATTACAACAAAGATACAGCAATGTCAATTCTGCAGAGAACACAAGAACACACAGAGAAAAGAGCCTTTAATGTCAAGTGAGCTCCCATCCAGACCATGGCAGAAAGTTGGCATAGACCTGTGTGAGTACAAAAAGCAAAACTACTTGATAGTGTCTGACTATTATTCCAGGTTTTGGAGATCCTAAATCTACCAACAACTACTAGCAGTCAGGTTGTAGCTAGGCTGAAGGCTACATTTGCACGTTTTGGTATCCCTGAAATTGTAGTTAGCGATAATGGGCCACAGCTAGTTTCAGAAGAGATGAGGAGGTTCAGTGAGGATTATGATTTCATCCATGTGACTTCAAGCCCACACTACCCCCAGAGTAATGGACAGGCAGAGAGGGCTGTTCAGATAGCCAAAAGCATATTAAGGCAGGAAGACCCCCTCCTCGCCCTGTTGACATACAGAGCTACACCCTCTTCTTCCACTGGAGCCAGTCCAGCGGAATTGCTCATGGGTAGGAGACTCAGAACCACCTTACCCACATTGCAGCATAACCTGAAACCGGCCTGGCCTAAAGAGGAACGGATCAAAACCGCTGACGCCGCAGCCAAATCGAGGCAGGCTTTCTACTACAACCGCAGGAACGGCGTGCGGACACTGCGCCCACTGCACTCGGGTGACGCAGTACTCACCAAACTTGATGGACAGAAAACATGGACAATGCCAGCAGTTGTTCACAGTCAGAGCTCCACTCCCAGATCCTACATAGTGGAGACAGCTCAAGGTGAACATTACAGAAGGAACAGGCGCCACCTGTTGGCCACACCTAAAACACTCACCTTTGTCAGCAGGGATCCTGACCATGTCACTCCAGGGGAGAGTGGAAACACGGATGAGTCCCGAGCAGCAGAAATGCCAACTTCCACACCATATGTTACTCGCTCTGGCAGGGTGAGCAAGCCTGCAATCCGGCTGGATTTGTGAGGCGTATGGACTTGTGTACTGTGGGGGATTTTTTATTTTTTTTGTGAAAAGGGGGGTGATATACAGGTTAGAAAATCATCTTAGAGGGGGAGATGTAATGAATGAAAGGTCACGTGTTTAACTTGACCCACTCACGGATGTACGTGCAGTGCGTGTGACGTATACAGGAAGTGAGAAGCGCATGTTATGAAGGTTGGATGTCGGATGAACGCTAGTAAAAGCTACGCAGTTAAGAACCTACGAAGTCGGCTCGTTCTTGAATTATTCTTATGTCAGTAAGACAAGGCGTCTACGGACATTACACATACGATGTGTAAAAATAATTATTCAAACTAATTATTCAAATTACTAATTAAAACATTAACCATTAGGAGACATTTGGCTCCTACAATTACGTTGGTCAGCATCTCCCGTGGTCAAAGATTGTCATTGCACGCACCGGAAACCGGTTTGCGTTTCTCAGGTTACCGATTGTGACGCCATTCTCTTTGAATCAACCGATGGCCGGGGCCATATTTGTCGCAAACAGGCGCCAGTGCGTAGTAATACGCCGGTGTTCTCCAACAACAACAAAAGTAGTGCCAAGATAGGAAGTGGTCTGAGAGGAGAGCCGAGCATCGGAAATACACAAAAGATGTTTTGTTGTTGGTTAAACATTTCTTCCTTTCGCGTTTTACGATGTCTTAAAATGTTTTTTACTGGCTGTCCCCGTCTACCGCTTTTCCTTTTATTGCCCGCTGCTAAGACTAGCAGCCAGATCTCCTGACGCAAGAGTCGCCGACCAGCCGCCATCCTTGAATCCACAACAGTGCCAGTGAGTACCACCACGTGTTAATAAATCCAAACTATCCCTTTAATGTCCAGCCCAATGAGGTGCTGTTCAGCCCTACACCAGAAGGCAGACGTGTAATAATTTAGCATTTAAAAAAACATGTAAGGGGAATTTTTCCGTCACTTACAACAAAAAGCATTTTTTTAACACATCTGTTCCACGAAGGCCATTGTGTTATTCACATTTTCTAGTCCTCAGCATGCACTTTGCTCCTTTTTGTGATGGCTCATAGTCGGTCGACAGTATGTATGGTCTTGTTCCTTCCTTATACAGTAGGGTAGGCTCATACCTTATCTTCATGTAGAGACGGTGGTGGAGCATTTGCTGTGCTCATGATGCCATGCTTCAGCAGTTTTATGGTTTTAGCACAAGTGCTTGATTCAAGGGCAGGAATAAACAAAGTGAACATGCTGGGGAATTTCACACATGCACACACACACACACACACACACACACACACACAAAATACAGACGCCTATACCCAGACAGAAGCAGATAAAATGCAAAGACACATATGCAGAGGCATGTGCACAAGCACACGCTGCTTGTTGTCTGCTCCGCTTGGCCTGAGAGACGTGTGTTTGTCCTCTGACCGTGGCTCGCCATGCTCGGCTGTGGTGATTATTAGCCATGGCGGTGGTTGGCTGTTTAGTCTCTCGCCCCCGCAGGTTTTAAGAGCTCTGCCTTGAAGGAGGAAGCTGATGGGGCTGTCTGCGGGAAGAAACCGGCACTGCAATCAGCTTCTGCCTACATAATGATGAGACTGCCTCTCTATTTCCATCCCTCTGTTTCTTCCCAGTATGTTTTCTCAGGTTTCTGCTTCCTTCGTTAATTATTTTTCTTTCTTTTTATTGCTTTTCTCTCGGCTTCTCTCGCTCTCTCTGAGATCAAGTACGTGCGAGGCACTCTGTTTTTTTCTCCTCCGTCAGTCTGTCTTTCTGTCTGTATTTCCTTTACTCCAAATCATTGGGCCCAGATGCTGCTGCCTCTCTTTGATATCAGCCATGATATAAAGACTAGCAGAGAGGGAGATAGAGAGGGAGAGAGAGGGATGACAGAGACGGAGCGAGAATGTGAGAGATAGGTAAGCATCCAGTAGCGGAGCGGACAGACAGAAAGAGAGAGAGAGAGAGAGCGAGAGAGAGAGAGAGAGAGAGAGAGAGAGAGATAGAGAGAGAGAGAGAGAGAGAGAGAGATGCTAGACAAAGAGGGAGCAAAGAAGAGCTGCTGTGGCTGAAATAGAGATCATCCTTCTCCCTCTTTCAGCCTGTTTTAGTACCTGTCCAAGCTGTTGTTGTATTTTATATGATCTACAAGACAGCTTTGAAATCTGTCTTCGTACCCCTCCATGCCCTCAATCCTGTGACCCTCTCTGTCAGCCTGCATACTGACAGCACTGAGAGAGAGATATACCTCCGGCTTGGTCGGGCGTCCCTACAGACACAGTTGGTCGTGTCTGCGGGTGGGAAGCCGGATGTGGGTATGAGTCCTGGTCGCTGCACTGGCGCCTGCCGTGGTAGGTCGGGGCACCTGTTCGGGGGAGAGGGGGAACTGGCGGGAATAGCGTGATCCTCCCACGCACTACGTCCCCCTGGTGAAACTCCTCCCTGTCAGGTGAAAAGAAGCAGCTGGTGAGTCCACATGTACCGGAGGAAGCATGTGGTAGTCTGCAGCCCTCTCCGGATTGGCAGAGGAGATGGAGCAGCGACCGGGTCGGCTCGGAAGGGAGGGGGAATTGGCTGGGTACAACTGGGGAGAGAAAGGGAGAATAATAATTTTAAAAAAAACAGCGAGAGAGATGAAGTTCCCTCGAATGAATATCCACATGGTCCCTGTACTTTCTTTGGGGAAAAAAACAGTATATAGTATATATATACGTATATACGTGTATATATATATATATATATATATATATATATATATATATATATATATCACACACACGCACACACACACACCCGTCAGTGTTTCTGCCCCTTTATTTCCCAGCGCAGCGCGGGACTTTTCCACCAGTCTTGGGGTGCATGTAGTGGTGGAAGTTCAGGGGCATCTGTTTTCAATGTATAAACAGAGTTTCCCCCCGGCTGAAGACCTTATCAGCAACTGGCCTTCCTCAGGATGTCTGCCTGTTCAGGCTCAGACCGAGCAAATACACCTTCACACACACACACACACACACACACACACACACACACACACACACACACACACACAGAGCTTGTTAACATTGGAAAATGTTGCTCATATTTTGTTTCATTTTTGCAGGGGAGGTTAGGTGGGGGGCTAGCTATGGGTTGTTCTCGGGTCATGTGACCGCCTATCCTCCTTCTGATTGATTTGACACTGTGATCACACTTTTCCGAATGACATCGCTGGCGTTAAGAGAGGGCCGAGGAGGGATAGATTACTCATTTGTTTATACTGTTTTGTGTGTCCCATGCGATGTCTCAGAGAAGGACAGACGATGTATCATGGCGACATGTGGGGAAATTACGTATTTTGCCGTTGTGTTTGGTTATTTTCAGAAGTGGCACTGATCGGAGTAAAGGGCACCGCTACTATTGCAGGTGAAACTTTACAACCGGTGAAATGAACCAGCAGTCATGTCACTAACACTGTGTTTAAATGAAATCTAGTGTGCACACATTCGGCTGGCTTTGCCTCACAAATTTGCCTCCTGGACAAACACTGTGTGCCATAACTGGAATTTTCCACCATTCTGAATCTTTCTCCGTTTTTCGTTATCAAACGTTTCCCCCCAAAACTTTATTGTACAAAGTGATTGGCCCCATAGGGACAGGCATCATTTGTAAAGTACAGAATGTTAACTGTTTCACTGTTTTCCCAGAAAGCCCCCTAAGTCATGGACATTTAGTTTGACACTCGCTGTAGGATACCCTTGAATAAAATACACTTTCTCGAAATTACTTAACATATTTAGGCTGTCTAACTTTGTTTCGTGTTTCAGTAGAGCAAGTGTCCTTACTTAAAATCCAGTCAGCCAAGTAGCGTTGTAGTCGAGTCACTAGACCTCGAGTCCGAGTCGAGCCTCGAGTCCCCAGTGTTCAAGTCCGAGTCCCCAAAGAAAAGTCAGAGTCGAGTCCGAGTCAAGTCCTCATTACCTGAGTCCGAGTCATCGAGGTTGAGTCTGAGTCAAGTTCCGAGACGGGCTCCAGTGCTCCACTCTGGCACCGTAAAAAAGCTGACATACAAATACAAAAGGTCTCCATGAAACAAAATGACACAGCTGTCACCACTTCACAGGGAGTTTATTTACTTTGTGACACAACAGCCAAACAAATGCACTCGCAAGCATGTGCTCACACACCAGTGTTGTAGTCGAATCACTAAACCTCGAGTCTGAGTTGAGTCTCGAGTCCCCAGTGTTTGAGTCCGAGTCATCAGTGCTCAAGTCCAAGTCGAGTCACGAGTCCTGAAATCAGGACTCAAGTCTGAGTCCTGGACTCGAGTACTACAACACTGCAGCCAAGGACCAGATTTTAGTAAACGTATTCTCCTCCAGTAAATTTTGGGGTTTATTACCTCCGCTAGGCAGTACGTCTGGAGGGGATTATGCATTTGGTGTGTTTACACACGTGTGTGCGTGTGTCTGCGGCTAATCTCGCAAACTACTGGACCTATCAGCCTAAAACACTTTTGTGCCCAGCTATGACTGTATGATGAAGAATCTCTCATGGTTGCAGTGATTAAAAACCTTCGAAAAACGTTTGTTCTAGCTATCGCCGCTCCCTCTCTCCATTCACCCTCTAGCTCTCTCGATCAACGCCGCTCTCCGTCGGTGCCTGATCTGAGTCAACTGTGCGCATGTGTGACTCACATCTACGGTTGAGTCAGACCGGGCAGTTACAGTGTCAGAACCAAAACATTATGTATTCTGGTATGAGTTTTGCAGGTAAACGAGAAGTTGGTCGTATTTTGAAAGCCGGCAAATCATTTACTGCTGATCTCAGCACAGGAGAACTGGAGGAACACCGGATGAACCAAAAGTCCATCCATCCATTACCCGAACCGCTTATCCTGCTCTCAGGGTTGTGGGGATGCTGGAGCCTATCCCAGCAGTCATTGGGCTGCACACGGGGGGACACCCTGGACAGGCCGCCAGGCCATCCACACAGGCCCACACACACACACTCATACCTTGGCACAATTTAGTATGGCTGATCACCTGACCTACATGTCTTTGGACTGTGAAAGGAAACCGGAGCACTGGGAGGAAACCCACGCAGACACGGGGAGAACATGCAAACTCCACACAGAGGACGACCCGGGACGACCCCTAAGGTTGGACTACCCCGAGGCTCGAACCCAGGACCTTCTTGCTGTGAGGCGACCGCTCTAACCACTGCGCCACCGTGCCGCCTCGATAAACCAGAAGTAATTCACCTTATTCACCTCGCTGCCACGTGAAAGTGCCACAGTCTCCAATGCTAAAACTCCAGTATAGAAGTGCAGTTTAAAGAGTAGGAAATTTCAAGAGTAGAGTTAATCACAGTCACTGCTTGAAATCCTCTCAGTAGCAACAGTAACACATTCTCCATGGCTGAGCTATGTTTTCTTACCTTTGTTTATGAATGAAGGTCTATCAGCAGAGCTGCCATTCACCTTTTCTTTTCGTTCTTATCTAATGTAAAGTGTCCTTGGGTTCCTTGAAAGGTGCAGTACAAAACTAAGTTGTTGTTGTTGCCTTGATTGATTTTATATCATGAAAACTGTGACAGACACATTTGGCGTCTTCTAATAAGGGCTTTGACGTTATGATCTCTGTCATTTCATGTCAGACTTTGTTGCATTCATTGTGAGCATCCACCTCGGAGACTGTGCATCTACAGACTGACGAGCAAAATGCTTTTATTGGGTAGATTATTTTAGCTTGAGCACTGCATATGACCCCCCCCCCCATATTTCCCATTCAATCGACTTGGGCGCTGTACACAAGTCTTGTCATTGCAGGAAAAAAACATTGTGTTTCCCTTCTCCGAGTGGGCGAAAAAAGGCTTTTGTCACCAAGTCTGAACACCGGAGGAGGGGCGATGGTATGCCTGGTGGAGGTCTGCACTCTACTGAGTGCACTCATCTAGTTCAGTGTTTCCCAACCCAGTCCTCAAGGACCCCCTATCCTGCAGGTTTTCGTTGTAATCCTGCATAGGTAGCCCTGCTTTTACTTACTCAACCAATCATCTCACAGCACTTAATTATGCAAGGTGTGCAAAATCTGACATAATTCATTGCTGATTGGTTGAATAACTACAAACAGGTACCTATCTAGGGTTGCAAAGAAAATCTGCAGGATAGGGGTTCCTTGAGGACTGGGGTTGGGAAACACTGATCTAGTTACACCAGAAAGATGCTCTCGTCATGAGATGATTGGGAAACAACGCCAGTTTAATCGTTTTGGGCCCTGACTTTAGAGAATTACTTCTCGAGCAGGAGCTCCCATTCTGTAGAGTCCTTGTACTTACCGTTTCGATGGCTCAGTAAACTCTTGAAGCTTTTCAGTCTCCAGCGATGATGTCACCAGACGCACTTTCTTTATTCTTCATGAACTTTGAACCAAGTCTCAAGTGTTTGTGATAGAGTCAACTGCTGCGGCTGTCAGTGGTCAGCCTTCCCCGTCTCTCTCTCTCTCTCTCTCTCTCTCTCTCTCTCTCTCTCTCTCTCTCTCTCTCTCTCTCTCTCTCTCTCTCTCTCTCTCTCTCTCTCTCTCTCTCTCTCTCTCTCTCTCGCTCTAGCCCTCTCTCTCCAACAAACCCACTCACACAGAAACACGGATTTGACTGGTGAGAGGTAGAGTATATTCGGTGGAGCACACGTGGGCTAAACATTCACTTAAGGAGCATCTGTTAGCCATAATTTATGTGTGTGTGTGTATGTGTGTGCACACACTAATGTCTATGCACTTCGCCTTTGTAAGTCTGTGAGTGTGAAGGTGTGCAACTCAAGGGTGTATTTTTGTCTGCGTTTGTGTGTCTGCACACATATTTAATTCTACCAAGGTGGAGAGTGAGAAAACAGAACAATGAAAAAGACAACATAACACACATTCCTTTGCAGTCTGGGGCCATAAGGGCCTTCAGTTGGTGGAGAGTTTTTCTGCTCTATATATGGTTACACGAGCCGCTAGCTTACTTTTAGGTTTGTGTGTGCCCAAGCAGTGAAGCGTTACTTCAGTTACTATGTGTTTGAAACACTATGATGCTCAGTCCAAGGACCAACTAAAACCTTTTCAAAACACAACATAGGCCAAAATATCAGTGAAGTTTGTTATCTTCAAAAGGCCATTTGTATACATTGTATATGATATACATCATATATTTATATACATTGTATATATTTGTATATTATATGGAGGTAGTCCCTGGGTTACGAATGAGTTCCATTTTTTAGTTTGTTCCTATGTCAGACTTGCATGTAAGTTGGAACAGTTACGTACAATTCACATCTAGCGCCAATTAGTCAAATGTTTGTCTTAGTATATTTTACCTAAAACATCATAAAGTATAATAATGCAGTAATAATAGTGACTGTAACTACAGTACAGTCTTATAATTGAGAGAGAGAACATGTTTAAAGGTATAAAAACATCAGTTAGTCAAATGTTTGTCTTAGTATATATTGTAGCGTTCACCACTATTAAAAAAAAACACACTTCAAAACTTACAACTTACATTACATTACATGTGCCGAAAGATGAGCAGCGACTCTGCTGTCCTGACATCAGTGGGGAGTTCATTCCACCACTGTGGGGCCAGGACAGAGAGGAGCCATGACCGGGTTGATCGGCAGCAGGGGCCTCTGAGCGACCGGGCAGCCAGGCATCCCGAAGCAGCAGAGCGAAGTGGTCGGGCGGGGGTGTAGGGCTTGACCATGGCCTGGAGATAGGAAGGAGCTGTTCCTTTCACTGCCCTGTAGGCTAGCACCAGCGTCTTAAACTGGATGCGAGTGTAACCCACATGATTACATGTACCCTGTGACATATGTAAGTTCCACGAGTAGCCTCTAGGAGGCACATGAGCTACAGAATTTAAACCATGCAAACAACCGTCGACAATAGAGAAGAGAAATATGGATATTTAGAAATACGGACAACTTTGACTATGGATACCTGAATTATTGATAATTGAACTACGGATATTTGAGCTACAGGACATTTGAACTACGACAAAAAAGATCCCTCACACGAAGCTTCCTTGGTGAGCCGCTAGCCAAAGCTAAAAAGTAAACAGCTTTCTGTGTTCCATGTAATCATAGCCATTTACGTAGGATATCTTGATTTTATCCAAAGACAGATGATCTCCCGTTGAAGGAAGAAGGAAGACTCTTTTCTCTTGTGTTTTGTACGCTGCTGGAATCCTGGTGAGATAAGAGTTTAAAATCTTGAAATCTAAAGACTGACAATTTTCCATTGGTTGCTAAGCTAAGCTAACCCAGCTAAAACGTATATCTATGATCCTTAGCAGTTCCCATATGATTCAGAGCTTTAAAACCAGTCAGGACACCCGGTCCATAGGGTTTATTTGATGTAGGAATGTTAGACATTTTAATATAATAATATGCTTGTTGTTAAAAAAAAACTGTAAGCTCCAGTTGCCACTAGCCACCGAGCCAACTCGGGCTACATGGCATGCATGGAACCCATAGCAGCCAGCTAGACGTGAATTCACGTTGATAGTGCCGCAGCCTGGCTGCGATGACATTGTTTTTAACTGTTCTTACAGCAATAGGCTGTTGTCATTCGGCCGCATATTAGTTATATGTAGGAAATGATTTAATTCTGAGAATTGACTCTAGATTTGGGTATTTTTATTTTGTTTGTAATTGTTTGATAGAGATTGCAATTAATAAGGAATCTGTACAATTTTGTGCAGACTGGTTTTTTAGTACCCCGAACAACCCCCCTTGCTACACCCTTTTGGAACCCTTGGATACCCCCTTTGGATTGCCCCCATCATCGCCCTGGATTTGGATTCATCATCATCGCCTCTACATTAACTTGCCCCTGTGATTGTGGTAGGATCTGGACATTGCACCTTGCACAGATTGGAAGACTGAATCATTCCCCCTTTTCTTTTCTTTATTATTTTCTTTGAGTGCACTCATACTTTATTTTGGATTATTTTCTTTAATTTGTTAGCGTAGAATATGGCTGCATAAGTAATATATTAGAAGGGTATCAAATAGAATATAGATAGATATAGACAATAAATAGAATATTAGGAAGAACTTTTAAAAAGTATAATAGAGTAAAATATATATATATATAACACATCTAATTTAGTATTGATATTGAAATAACTACTTTGAACTGTTGAAATAAATTGGTTTTTTTTATTGTAAACTATACCCACGAGTGTGTGTGTTGTCTTTGGGGTGAGTACTAGAATCCGGTCTAGAAAAAAACCTACACCAATCTCCACTGAACTTAGACATTAGACTGTAAACTGTCCCTGCGCAAGCATAGGCCCATTCCCCTGTCGTGCAGGTTACAGAAAGTTGGCGAGCCAGCCAGGAGATTGGTTAATTAGCGTTTCAGGCCATATACTACCCCACTGACCACACCTCTCTATAAAATACTTGATTATATATTTTTTTATTTTGAAAATAACACAGTCAATATGGATCTTTGCAATCAGTATAAAGTCCATGGACAAAACTGCTTATTAGTTGAAGGTGTCAATGAAATGAGCTCTGCCGAAACGATAATAAGCTTCTTCGAACAACATGGGAAGATCTCATCCTGCATCAGAGTTATGGATGAGCCCAACCAACCTAATGGTAGGGTAATAATAGAATTTGAGTGTGAAAAGTCAATCACCAGGATAACCCCAGATACCCTTGGCCTTATACCTAGCCCTGTTGATCCAACTACTCTATGGAATGTCAGAACAATTAGACAAATATGTCAAGAGGAAATAGGCAAAGACTTAGCCCAGCAATATCTCGAAGAACTCAGCGCTATTGGTGGTAGTGCCATGTCAGGCTATGCCTCCATCTTAGAAAATGAACTGAGGCGCATTCAGTCTACAGCATCACAGAAAACTGACAACACGTCTTTACCGGAACACAGCCCTATGCAAGACACTAAGCCTAGCATTGATGTTGAGCACACGCCTAGCATGACCCAAGAATGTAACAGACGGCCATCTATATCTGACATTCACCGTGCTCCAACCACACACTCATCCATGCGTAATTCAATGAGCCTTGAAGAAGACATCATTAATCCCCCGAGCATCCAGAACGTAGTAGTAGAACATGTTATTAAGAATGAGTCAACACAACCATACAGTAGCCCAAGTAAATTTCGAACCTTCTCAGGTAGGCTTCCAAAGCCAAATGGGGAAGTAGATTATGAAGCTTGGAGAACTCAAGTTGAGCTGCTTCTAAGTGACACCTATGTCACCGATTCACAAAAAATCAGAAAGGTTCTAGAGAGTTTGGTTGGTCCAGCTTCTGACATGGTGAAACCACTTGGTGTCAATGCAAACCCTGTTGCGTACGTAAACCACATCGAATCAGCCTTTGGAGTCGTAGAAGATGGAGAAGAGCTTTTTGCTGCATTCTTGAGTGCAAACCAGAATTCTGGAGAGAAGCCATCTGATTATTTATTCAGACTTCAGACCCTCCTCACTAAAGTCATCTCTAGAGGGGGAGCTTCACTTGTAGATTCAGAAAAACACTTAATAAGACAGTTCTGCAGAGGATGCTGGGACCACTCGTTGATTTTAGGTCTTCAGCTTGAACAGAAAAAAAATAGCCCACCCTCATTTCCTGAATTGCTTCATCAGCTTAGGACAGAAGAAGGCCGTCGTTCAGCTAAACTAGATAGGATGAAGAAACATCTAGGGAGCTCAAAAGCTTCAGTGCATGCCCACACTGTTTATGGAATCGAAGCCCCAGCCGAAAACAAAAATGAAGACACACAGAAACTCCGCGATGAGGTAGCTGAGTTAAAGAAACAAATTGCAACCCTGTCCATCAAGGAAGAACCACAGCCAAACAGAACTCAGATTGAAACCAGCTGCATGGTCATGAATGCCTCCACACCTCGAATTTACACGCCTCGTTTTCCCAAGCCATGGTTCTGCTTTAAATGTGGTGGAGATGGTCACATTGCTGCCCACTGTGTGAGTGCCCCCAACCCCGCTCTTGTCCATCAAAATAACACCAAGCTGAGACAAAAACGTGAAGCTCACAGGAATACGCATACCCTCACCTCCATGCCTTTAAACTAGTAGCAGCTCCTGTTTCGGGACGTTCAGGAGCTAAGTACCAGCATAAGAGTCCCAAACCCATTAATGATATTATGAATAGAACCCAGACAAGAAAAAATAGATACAGACAAAGATACCAAAATAGCCAATCCCTTCCCTGTGAACTTGTAGGGCCACGCTGCACTGCATCTGTCTCCATTGAAGGAATAGAATGTGAATCAATCCTTGACACCGGTTCCCAAGTAACAACCATTTCAGAGACATTCTACTTGAACCACTTATCGTTCCTCCCCATCCAGCCCATTCAGACTCTTTTCCAGATAGAAGGTGCAGGTGGCCAACATGTTCCTTACCAGGGTTATATCCAAGCCCTCATCTCCTTCCCCAGCAGCATCACTGGCGTAGCTGAACAGGTCTCTTCATTAGTTCTCATTGTGCCAAATTGCCATTTTAACACTCAGATTCCCCTATTGATTGGAACCAATGTCCTTGACAGATTATATGAAGGTGGCATAGAAAAGCATGGAAGAGAATTCTTACAAAGGCCCAATATCAATAGTGACTGTATCTTGCTGTTCCAGCATGTTGCCCTAAGTCATCAGGGAGAGATTTCAGCCAATCATGTTAAGTTGCATGGACGCCATCCTGTCACCATTCCACCAGGAAGAAAAGTGTCTGTCTTTGGAGATGTCAGAGTGAAGAAACATTTCCCACGTTCCCTTTTCGTGGTTGAATCCCCTGAAACCGTTTCCTTACCTGGTGGAGTGTTCGTTGAAAATTCCTTGATAGAAACTCCACTTCGATCTTTAAACAAGATTCCTGTCATTCTCAGAAATGTGACTGATCGTAGTGTCACACTGCATCCAAGGCAGGTGATAGCTGAAATGATGGTAGCACAGTATGTGATGCCGTCTGAATCCCAAAATATGACTGTGCCTGACATCCCTCAGTCTCAGAGTAACACCACCAACTTTGATTTGGAAGATTCCCCCATTCCAGAAGAGTGGAAAAAACGGATCACACACCAGCTGAACAGCATGCCAGAGGTGTTTGCTGTTGATGACTTGTCTCATGGTCATACGACTGCAGTAAAACATCGCATCCGACTCCAGGATGAGGCCCCTTTTAGAGAGCGACCCAGACCCATTCATCCCTCTGACAGAGAAGCTGTCAAACAACACCTAAGAGAGCTGCTAGACGCTGGAATTATTCGCGAGTCAGAGTCTCCATTTGCTTCCCCCATTGTAGTTGTCAAGAAGAAGAATGGTGCAATAAGACTCTGCATAGATTTCAGGAAGCTGAACATGAGAACGATCAAAGATGCCTATGCTCTCCCCAACATCGAAGACACCTTCTCTGCTCTTAGTGGAGCCAAATGGTTTTCTGTCATGGATCTGAAGTCAGGCTACTATCAAGTAGAAGTTGCAGAGGAAGATAAGCACAAGACCGCTTTTGTCTGCCCTCTAGGCTTCTATGAGTTTAATCGTATGCCCCAAGGTGTGACAAATGCACCAAGCACCTTTCAGAGACTGATGGAGAAATGTGTTGGAAACCTGCATCTCAATGAAGTACTAGTATTTCTGGATGACCTGATTGTCTTCTCTGACACACTAGAAGAGCACGAGGCCAGATTGATGAAAGTGTTGAACCGGCTCAAAGACTATGGCCTAAAGTTGTCCCCTGAAAAATGCCATTTTTTCCAGACTTCTGTTAAATACCTTGGCCATGTTGTAGATGCCAATGGAGTCCACACAGATCCAAGCAAAGTCTCTGCTTTGAGAGAATGGCCTCAACCCACCAACAGAAAAGAGCTCAAATGCTTCCTAGGATTTGCTGGATATTACCGACGTTTTGTGGAAGGGTACTCTAAAATAGCAAAGCCACTGAATGCTCTAACTGCTGGCTATGTTGCTCCAAGGAAAAGAGGGAAGATTTACAAGAAGGACAGGGTCAAGACTTCCATCAATCCCACCTTACCTTTTGGAAATGAGTGGACTGAAGAGTGTGACGTTGCTTTTGGAACTCTCATAGATAAACTGACTTCGGCCCCTGTTCTTGCCTTCGCCAATCCCAATCTTCCTTACGTCCTGCATACTGATGCCAGCCGCGATGGTCTCGGTGCTGCGCTCTATCAGGAACACGATGGGAAGCTGAGGGTTGTAGCTTATGCCAGCAGAGGACTATCCAGAAGTGAACAAAACTATCCTGCCCACAAGCAAGAGTACCTCGCCTTGAAATGGGCCATCTGTGAGAAATTCCATGATTACCTCTATGGAACAGAATTTCAGGTTTTAACAGACAATAACCCCCTAACTTATGTGTTGACCACAGCAAAGCTTGATGCAGCAGGACATCGCTGGTTAGCCGCTCTGTCAACCTACAGATTCACCATAAAGTATAGGGCTGGGATCAGCAATCAAGATGCCGATGGGTTGTCCAGAAGACCCCAGAGTCCGTCAGAAGAAGATGAGGAGTTCAAGCAGGAGAAAGCGAGGATAGAAGAGCTGAAGCAAAGGGTTTTGGATGGAGAAAGCAAAACTGTTTCTGGTGACATGCTGTCTGCTTTATGTCAACGCCACTCTGTGACCACTTTGGCTGACTATTTGCAGCCAGAACTCCCCATTCTTGCTGAATCCTTAGCTTTAGATGCTTCTGCCATCCCTGATGACTTTGTGTTCTCTGGACAAGGCACCCTCCCTGGAATGACTCACAATGACTGGTATCAGTCTCAAAGACAGGATCCATCTATCAGACGTGTGATCAGTTTCATTCAAGGAAACCGAAAACCCACTTTTCAAGAGATGTCCTCTGAACTGTCAGAAGTCAAGCTGCTCCTTAGAGAATGGAATAGACTAGAGCTTATAGATGGAGTACTGTTCAGGAAATGTCTTGATCGTGGGAATCAGATCTATCAGCTGGTGCTGCCTAGTAGCCACAGAGAAAGAGCATTGCAAGGCCTTCATGATGAAGTCGGTCATCTTGGCGCTCAGCGTGTCCTTCATCTTGTTCGTTCCAGATTTTTCTGGCCAAAGATGTTTCAGTCTGTTGAACAGAAGTGTAGGACTTGTGAAAGATGCGTGAGGCGGAAAGCCAATTCCCAGCATGCTGCTCATATGGAGAATATACAGACCAGTTATCCCCTTGAACTGGTGTGTATGGATTACCTCTGTATTGAGCCTGATAGTAAGGACACTAGAAACATCCTCGTCATCACGGATCACTTCACCAAGTTTGCCGTTGCCATCCCCACGAAAGACCAAAAGGCGAATACGGTTGCCAAAACACTGTGGGAAAACTTCATTGTACAGTATGGTTTTCCAAGTCGCCTTCTCAGTGACCAGGGGAGAGATTTTGAATCCCACACCATCAAGGAATTGTGCTGTCTGATTGGAACCGAAAAGATCAGAACCACGCCATACCATCCACGTGGAAACCCTGTCGAGAAATTTAACAGGACCCTTCTCAGCATGCTCGGGACACTAGAAGACAAGGATAAATATCATTGGAGGGACTTTGTCAAACCGCTAGTCCATGCATACAATTGCACGAAAAATGACACCACAGGCTACTCTCCATATGAATTGTTGTTTGGTAGACAGCCAAGACTACCAATTAATCTGGTTCTAGGCCTTACACCAGACCAAATTGGATTCAAGTCGCATTCAGAGTATGTTAAACATCTTCGACAGCGCCTCCAAGACAGCTATGCACTTGCTTCTGAAAGCTCTATGAAGATGGGAGAGAAGAATAAAGCCAGGTTTGATAGAAAGATCAGAGCCGCAGAACTTGTTACCGGAGATAGAGTCCTGGTGAAGAATGTCAATTTAAGAGGAAAACATAAACTTGCGGACAGATGGGAAAAGGAAGTCCATACTGTGGTGAAGAGGATGGGAGATGGCCCAGTGTATGTCGTCAAGCAAGAACAGGGTGAAGGTCCACACCGTACCCTTCACAGAGACCTTCTTCTGCCCTGCGGCTTTCTACCTGTTACAGATAAAGTCTCAGAACCTGACACAAACTTACCAACAAGGAGGCTGAGACGCAGGGAAACAGTCTCGCAGCAGACCAGGCACGACAATATTGTTGACCCAGATATGCCCAGCAGTGACGAGGATGAGGATTGCTATCCACAGATCTCCACAAGGTTTCCCCAAAGCATTAGGACAACCACACAGGCCACCCCTCTAGCACGTGCCACGGAACTGTTGAACCCAGTCGGGTTGAATCCAAGTCCGTCGGAGTTCTCCCAATCTGATAGTCCACTCCTTAGTGAAGTACCCCATACCCCTGAGTCAGTTCACAATCAGTTACTTGAAAAGAAACCAATTGGGCGTGAGACAGAAGTAGTCACAGATGAATTCTCTCAACCTGTTCGAAGACACTTACCTGAGGGAGACCCCGCATCATCTACTACTGTTGTACCTCAATTTGGACCTATTGAAGGACGGTTCACCTGAAAACAACCCACTTGAACCCGAGAGTGCACCGCCCACTGGTGTGACAGGCCAGGCTGACCTGTCTGACGGAAACCCGTCTGAGAGCGAACCGATCAGAAGATCTACCAGAGAAAGACATCCCCCTGAGAGACTCTGTTATGGTGAACTAGGAAGACCTTTAGTCCTAGCCCTGGCCTCATTTTTCGAAAGTTTGGGCAGAAATGTCCCTGATTCTTCTAGAGTGCCCTCTGAAAGACCATACAGTGTTTAGACGCATGCAGAGACTGATGCGGTTTAGAGGGGGTGAATGTAACCCACATGATTACATGTACCCTGTGACATATGTAAGTTCCACGAGTAGCCTCTAGGAGGCACACGAGCTACAGAGTTTAAACCATGCAAACAACCGTCGACAATAGAGAAGAGAAATATGGATATTTAGAAATACGGACAACTTTGACTATGGATACCTGAATTATTGATAATTGAACTACGGATATTTGAGCTACAGGACATTTGAACTACGACAAAAAAGATCCCTCAAACGAAGCTTCCTTGGTGAGCCGCTAGCCAAAGCTAAAAAGTAAACAGCTTTCTGTGTTCCATGTAATCATAGCCATTTACGTAGGATATCTTGATTTTATCCAAAGACAGATGATCTCCCGTTGAAGGAAGAAGGAAGACTCTTTTCTCTTGTGTTTTGTACGCTGCTGGAATCCTGGTGAGATAAGAGTTTAAAATCTTGAAATCTAAAGACTGACAATTTTCCATTGGTTGCTAAGCTAAGCTAACCCAGCTAAAACGTATATCTATGATCCTTAGCAGTTCCCATATGATTCAGAGCTTTAAAACCAGTCAGGACACCCGGTCCATAGGGTTTATTTGATGTAGGAATGTTAGACATTTTAATATAATAATATGCTTGTTGTTAAAAAAAACTGTAAGCTCCAGTTGCCACTAGCCACCGAGCCAACTCGGGCTACATGGCATGCATGGAACCCATAGCAGCCAGCTAGACGTGAATTCACGTTGATAGTGCCGCAGCCTGGCTGCGATGACATTGTTTTTAACTGTTCTTACAGCAATAGGCTGTTGTCATTCGGCCGCATATTAGTTATATGTAGGAAATGATTTAATTCTGAGAATTGACTCTAGATTTGGGTATTTTTATTTTGTTTGTAATTGTTTGATAGAGATTGCAATTAATAAGGAATCTGTACAATTTTGTGCAGACTGGTTTTTTAGTACCCCGAACAACCCCCCTTGCTACACCCTTTTGGAACCCTTGGATACCCCCTTTGGATTGCCCCCATCATCGCCCTGGATTTGGATTCATCATCATCGCCTCTACATTAACTTGCCCCTATGATTGTGGTAGGATCTGGACATTGCACCTTGCACAGATTGGAAGACTGAATCATTCCCCCTTTTCTTTTCTTTATTATTTTCTTTGAGTGCACTCATACTTTATTTTGGATTATTTTCTTTAATTTGTTAGTGTAGCATATGGCTGCATAAGTAATATATTAGAAGGGTATCAAATAGAATATAGATAGATATAGACAATAAATAGAATATTAGGAAGAACGTTTAAAAAGTATAATAGAGTAAAATATATATACACTACCGTTCAAAAGTTTGGGATCACCCAAACAATTTCGTGTTTTCCATGAAAAGTCACACTTATTCACCACCATATGTTGTGAAATGAATAGAAAATAGAGTCAAGACATTGACAAGGTTAGAAATAATGATTTGTATTTGAAATAAGATTTTTTTTACATCAAACTTTGCTTTCGTCAAAGAATCCTCCATTTGCAGCAATTACAGCATTGCAGACCTTTGGCATTCTAGCTGTTAATTTGTTGAGGTAATCTGGAGAAATTGCACCCCACGCTTCCAGAAGCAGCTCCCACAAGTTGGATTGGTTGGATGGGCACTTCTTTGAGCAGATTGAGTTTCTGGAGCATCACATTTGTGGGGTCAATTAAACGCTCAAAATGGCCAGAAAAAGAGAACTTTCATCTGAAACTCGACAGTCTATTCTTGTTCTTAGAAATGAAGGCTATTCCATGCGAGAAATTGCTAAGAAATTGAAGATTTCCTACACCGGTGTGTACTACTCCCTTCAGAGGACAGCACAAACAGGCTCTAACAGGTACTATTTAATGAAGATGCCAGTTGGGGACCTGTGAGGCGTCTGTTTCTCAAACTAGAGACTCTAATGTACTTATCTTCTTGCTCAGTTGTGCAACGCGGCCTCCCACTTCTTTTTCTACTCTGGTTAGAGCCTGTTTGTGCTGTCCTCTGAAGGGAGTAGTACACACCGGTGTAGGAAATCTTCAATTTCTTAGCAATTTATCGCATGGAATAGCCTTCATTTCTAAGAACAAGAATAGACTGTCGAGTTTCAGATGAAAGTTCTCTTTTTCTGGCCATTTTGAGCGTTTAATTGACCCCACAAATGTGATGCTCCAGAAACTCAATCTGCTCAAAGAAGTGCCCATCCAACCAATCCAACTTGTGGGAGCTGCTTCTGGAAGCGTGGGGTGCAATTTCTCCAGATTACCTCAACAAATTAACAGCTAGAATGCCAAAGGTCTGCAATGCTGTAATTGCTGCAAATGGAGGATTCTTTGACGAAAGCAAAGTTTGATGTAAAAAAAATCTTATTTCAAATACAAATCATTATTTCTAACCTTGTCAATGTCTTAACTCTATTTTCTATTCATTTCACAACATATGGTGGTGAATAAGTGTGACTTTTCATGGAAAACACAAAATTGTTTGGGTGATCCCAAACTTTTGAACGGTAGTGTATATATAACACATCTAATTTAGTATTGATATTGAAATAACTTTACTTTGAACTGTTGAAATAAATTGGTTTTTTTTTATTGTAAACTATACCCACGAGTGTGTGTGTTGTCTTTGGGGTGAGTACTAGAATCCGGTCTAGAAAAAAACCCACACCAATCTCCACTGAACTTAGACATTAGACTGTAAACTGTCCCTGCGCAAGCATAGGCCCATTCCCCTGTCGTGCAGGTTACACGAGCAGCTACTGGGAGCCAGTGTAGGGACATGAGAAGGGGAGTTGTGTGGGAGAACGTAGGGCGGTTGAACACCAGACGAGCTGCAGCTTTCTGAACAAGCTCCAGAGGTCTGACGGCCGACGCCGGGGCGCCAGCAAGGAAGAAGTTGCCGTAGTCCATCCGGGAGATGAACAGAGCCTGGATGAGCACCTGTGCTGTCTTGTTGGTGAGGAATGGGCGAATCCTCCTGATGTTATAGAGGAGAAATCTGCAGGAGCGAGCGTCCGATGCAACGTTTGCAGCAAACGAACCATTGTGTCTCACTCGATTTTTTTTAAATAACAGGCTTTACTGAGGTCGTTTCGTAAGTACGGGAGTTCGTAAATCGAGCATTTGTAACCTGGGGACTACGTGTGTATTGCATATTATGCTTGATGTGTATATATATATATATATATATATATATATATATATATATTCCCCCCAAGAAGAGACAGTGGAAGTGTGTGTGTGTGTGTGTGTGTGTGTGTGTGTGTGTGTGTGTGTGTGTGTGTGTAATTAATAATTTAACAGTAGCTCAGTATTGTTGGTGGTGGATGAATAATAATCATGTGCCACAATGACCGAAACAAGCCTTTTTTTGCATTTGAGAAAAGCGTTTTTTTTTGGTTGTACTCTAATGCATAAATAGCAATGCATACTTTCAATTTATGCAAGTCAAGTCATTGTTATTTGTACAGCCCAATATCATAATTTACAAATTTGCCTCAAGGGTGCTTTACAGCAACGCAACATCCTGTCCTTAGTCCCTCGCACCGGATAAAGAACCCCCCCCCCCACCCAAAAAAAAAAAGAAACCTCAGGGAGAACAACAGGAGGGAGCTCTCTCCCAAGATGGACAATGTGCAGTGGATGTTGTGTTTACACAATTTACAGAATACAGCACTGAAAGAGGATAACAGAAATGAAAAGATAACATTAAGGAAAGCTGAAATGCAGTAATTTAAAGTATGCTGGCTTATTTATTTGCACAAATTTTGTATTTGTATTGCACAATATGTGTATTTTGATTGCGATTTGCTGATGAATTTAATTTGAAGATAAACATCCGGTGTAAGAGGCAGTACGTCTTTGGCCTGTGTCTTGTGTTTGAGATCTGTAGCTTGTCAGTTGAAGCTGTTTTGGATTTCACACTCAGAACTCTTCAGACACTTGCGCTGACACTTGCGTTGCATGATTTGGCATCAGCCTCACACAGCTAATGTGAGATAATTGCTAGACATGGCAAACATAGTTTGATATGAGTTTAATCACTCTAATATGGTGACTGTGATTAAAGCTATGTTGTGTCGTCCAAAAAATACATCATCTGAAGTAGAAAGTTTTAGTAGTGTTGTGTTTTTTTGTTCTTATCTGTTTTGTTTATTTTTGTTTCATTCTTTTTTCTATTTTGTGTTTGTGTTTGTGTGGCCTTTTCCCCCTTTTCGTCCCAATCGTACTTGGCCGATTGCCCTATTTTCCGAGCTGTCCCGGTCGCTGCTCCACCCCCTCTGCCGATCCAGGGAGGGCTGCAGACTACCGCATGCCTCCTCCTATACATATGGAGTCACCAGCCGCTTCTTTTCACCTGACAGTGAGGAGTTTCACCAGGGGGATGTAGTGCGTGGGAGGATCACACTATCCCCCCCCCTCCCGAAAAGGTGCCCCGACCGACCAGAGGAGACGCTAGTGCAGCGACCAGGACACATACCCACATCCGGCTTCCCACCTGCAGACACGGCCAGTTGTGTCTGTTGTGACGCCCGACCAAGCCCGAGGTAACACGGGGATTCGAACTGGCGATCCCCGTGTTGGTAGGGAATGGAATAGAGCGCTACACTACCCAGACGCCTAGTTGTTTTGTTCTTGACCACATAGCATTACCTACAGATAATGCACCGAGCATTCAACTTTTTGGTCACATGGGCCCGTTTGGTAGACAGCTTGTTAATTTAGTTGCCGTAAGGGTTCCATCATCATCAAATAAATAAGGAAATAAAAAGACGTGATTTATTTTGTATTTCTTATGAACTTTTGGGTAAACTAATTTTGCGCTCGTGCCCACTCAGACACATGCATCAATTAATGCAGTTGTTTGTTTTTGTTTTTTTTTGTTTTTTTTTACCAGAGTGGACATATGGCTCACATTGCTGATATTGTTTTAAGAATTTCACAACTTTTTTTCTTTTTTTGTCCAACTGGACAACTCCCGGTCGGTGTTGTAAGCGTGCCAGTACAAAACATAGCGCTCAACACATCTGTGAAATAAACATTGTAATCTTTTAATCCGTCAGTCAAGTCCACCTGCGTCAAGGTGGGTGGTGGGTGGTGGTGGTGGTGGGTGGGGGGCTTTCTAAGGCGATATTGCCGGCCTTAATGTTTTACCATGCAATCAATGTCCCCATCTGGGAATGTCGCTGTTGCTGTTTTAGGAGTAAATTGTCGTATTTCCCTGAAGACCTGCGGACAAAGAAACGATAGGTCGCCATCAATTATTTATTAGTAAGTGAAAATTACTCCAAATGCAGCAGCTATTCATGTTCAGAATGTTTTTGTATTTTATGCACACATACTGTGTAAGAGACAGGGTTGTGTATGTGCTGTTTTTAAGCTTTTAGTAATTTTTTGTTGTACAATAGAACAGACTGTGCACCTGAATACGTGTCATGGAGGCTTAGCGGTGAGCACTGTCACATCTCAGCCCTGGTCCTTTCTCTGTGGAGTCTCCTCACCGAGTCTCTCAGCGTTTGTGTGGGTTTCCTCCGGTTGCGCCGTTTTCCTCCCACGGTCTGAAGACAAGCAGGCTAGCTGAACTGGAGACATTAAATTGCTCCTAGGTGTGCATGTGAGCGGCTGTATGCCTGTCTTAACCCTGCAATGGACTGAAAACATGTCTAGGGGTTGATCCTGCCTTGCACCCAATGCATTCTGGGATAGGCTCCAGTAACCCCTAAAGCCCAGACCAGGATAAGCAGGTGCAGATAACTGAGTGACCCCAATAAGGATCAGCAATGTCCAAGTTATAATTGCACATAAAGTTACCACCCTAACCTGTTCTGTTCTATTCAGTTCTGGGGGGGAAAATGGACTGAGGGAATTTTGCTTGGCTTTTTAAATTTTGAAAAAGTAAAAAATAAATTTGTTTAAAATCTGTTTTTTCCTCCTCTTTTTCAAAAGCTCTATTATGTGGTCTGGAATAAAAATCTTAGCATAGCTTTGTTCATCCTACTAAATAAGTTTGATATTATGATGCTTTTTTTCAAAGTTGTAACAGCAAAATGTGATGGTAATGACACGTGATGGTAATGAAAATTTTTACTTCTTGGAGAAAAAGTTGGCCAAGTCTTAGACTTGCCAAGCTAACTTGTTAGCTAGCATTCATTGTACAATGAATATACGTGGATAAAATTACATTTATTTTTTCTGAACTAAAATACTCAATTAGTAACTTGTTTGGTAATGACGCCTAATAAACATACTGTCAGATCAGTTACTTACATTTGTGGACATGAAAAACTCACGCTTCAACCATGACTGGTCAAGCTCCTCTGGCACTTCTCGTTTCCATGGCAACCACGTTGTTGTTGTTTGAAAAAACATTATTGCTCTCTAAAATGTTCGGTGTGATGGTAATGACAGATGTATGAGGGACAGCAATATTTAACTATAAAAAATGTGCAAGTTGCACATATATAAACCATGTGAATTTGAAATATGTCTTTTTAAATTGTTATGAGAAAATGCAAAGTAAAGCTTTAATGAATTTAACCGTTTTTATTACTTTATTATAGAAGGGGAAGTTAAAAAGTCTGGGTTGGGGGCAAGTCCAAAACAGTGAAATTCTGGCACATTTGAATTCTCAACATACTGAAAAAGTATTAAAATGACCTCACTGAGACACAAATCGTTTTTTCATGGCTAACACAACCTAACTCTAACAAATACAATAACTGTTTTTTCAAAAACCAAAAAAAAAGTTTGCTTTTTTTTCTTCTTGAAAATCAACCCGGGGGACAGAAAAGCTCCCTTAATTTGTTTTCCAACATGGGTAGCAACAGGGCCTGACAGGCAGTGTCTCGTTCCGGCACTCGGAGAGGGGAGGAGAGGAGATGAGAGAGGAGTGAGGCAAGGCAAAGTTTACAAGTCGAAGGTGGAAGTCTGATCTCTCCTGACAGGAGAAGATTCATGTGATCGGCAGACTGGGTAGCTTAACACCCTGGGTCGCATCACACTCGCTTTCACTTCACCGCTTTGGATGAAAGGAGAAGTGTTGATTTTAAGAGGCAAGTCGTCGCACACATAGGGGGAAAGATTGCGGCATAATCGCAGGAGCTGAGTAAAAACAAGTCATGAACATTTTTTCTGCCCGATCCCTGTTTTTTCTTTCTTTCACTTGACTACTGCGGTGCAAATACAGCAAAGGTCCATTGTACTATATATTAATAACTTAAAGGGCATCTTATTCATGCTTCATAACATATGTTCATAGTTCTTTTTATAGGCCAGTAGAGAATAACTGCAGCCATTTTTAAATTGCACAAAAATAGTGTGCAATAGTGTTGGTGGCAAACCATCAAAAATGATGGCATTTGCCACACTAATCTTATTTTTCTATGAAATGTTCCCTTTTTGATTATTCTTTATAAAGGAACTATTTCATTATTTATTCCTGGTGTAGAGGTCATGCCTGTAAACAAGTTTTGGTTTCACTCTTGCATGGAATATTGAATAGACCATAATAATATTGAATATAATATTATATAACAATGAACGGAATGCATGAAATAATAGAATAGTAATAATTTGATACTTACTATTCCATTATAATAGCTCGTGTATTCTATTATAATTACAGTGCTGAAAACAGAATCAAGAGAAGACAAGATGAGAATAATATCATAGACATCCCCCCCCCATATTTTTCCCCAATTGTATTGTATCCAGACAATTACCCCACTCTTCCGAGCCGTCCCGGTCGCTGCTCCACCCCCTCTGCCAATCCGGGCAGGGCTGCAGACTACCACATGCCTCCTCCCATACATGTGGAGTCGCCAGCCGCTTCTTTTCACCTGACCGGAGTTTTGCCAGGGGGGCTTAGCGCGTGGGAGGATCACGCTATTCCCACCAGTCCCCCCCCCCGACCCACCAGAGGAGGCGCTAGTGCACCGACCAGGACGAATACCCACATCTAGCTTCCCACCCACAGACACGGCCAACTGTGTCTGTAGAGACGCTCGACCAAGCCAGAGGTAACATGGAGATTCAAACCGGCGATCCCCGTGTTGGTAGGCAACGGAATAGACCGCCACACTACCCCGGACGTCCATAGAATGAAATTTTAACTGAGTTATACTTAACAGAAAACCAGCAAATTAAACTAAACCCTAATATGCCTGCAACCTGAAAGTGTTTCTACACCGTGCTTATTATATGAGGAAAATGCCCCACATGTTTGAATCCAGCCTGCCCACATATGGCAGGCCTCGAAGTGAACAGGTAGCTGGGCTATCCCTTCAAATATCTGTAAAGCCAATCATATACAACATAAACTCCATCAGTGCTTTATCGCTGGGATGGCGTGAATTTATGCTGGTGTGCCACTGATTTTACAAGCAACACCTTGATGAACAACAACCCGCGTGTACTCTAGTTGTGTGTATGTGTCAATGTGTGTGTGCACATTGTGATTTGTTATTACACTTAAATCAGATATTTATATACACGTGGCATATATTTAGAAAATGTGGTAGCTAGCGTGCATACGTGTGTGTGTGTGTGTGTGTGTGTGTGTGTGTGTGTGTGTGTGTGTGTGTGTGTGTGAAGGCATCTGATCTCCCATAGAAGAGCTGTGGCTTCTACTAGAAGACTGAACTGAAATATTGATGATGTACACACCTCAGTGGTCTGACACCGACCATACGCCATCTGTGAAACTATAGTTATCACAAAAGTTAAACACTTCTTTTCAAATTCAACACTTACATAAACTGTCATTTTAAAAACTTAAACATTCACATGATACACGATAAATGTCGGTTTATCCTTTGCTGTACCACTTTCCCATGCGCTCATACTGCACATATACACACACAGACTCACTCACACAACAACAGAATTTACATCAGGCCCGGGAGGAAAGACTCGACAACTTGCCATCCACTCACAGACCTGCCCAACGTATGGGAGTTATTGGCCATGCATGCCTGCACAGCGGTGGCTGAAGCCTCTGTATCGTAATGCAGGAGGGAAGGGGGGGGTGGTTGGTCAATAGCTGCAGGCCACTGACCTAATGATAAGAACTCGCTCCTGATTTGTTGACTTGCTTTTCCTTTCTTAGAGGGATGCTAGAGAGAGAGAAAAACACTGTACAGTAAGGGAGGGCAGCTCAAAGAGAAGACCTGAGAGAGAAACAAGTAGTGTAAGCAAGAGGGGGGGGTGGATGGTAGATGGTGGTAGAGAAAGACAGAGGAAAGCTATGAGCAGTTGGAGTGCATTGGGTCTGTGAGCTGTTGATAGGTGGGGGTGGATGTGCACGGGCCTGCGTTTGCGTAGGACAGGGTGGTGGACAGGATGAAGTTGAGTGCTGCAGAGAAACTCATTCATCAACATGGGCACACATAGTGAGATGCAAAGCACAGCTGTTGTGCGACTTCGCTATGAACACAACAGTACAGGATCATTGTAGTTTGTAATTGAAAGTGGGCCTAGTATTGGCTGCACATTTTCAGTTGAGTACCTAACAGTAGATGTGATATATCCTAAATGGACTCTTGATAATAGCGTTGTAAAATAGCGACTTTTGCACTGGATAAAAAGAGTTGTGTTAGCTCGTCGTTTTTAGCTAACCGACAACCCCAAAAAAGCAAACTGACACATTTTAAGCACTTAGCTTTTCTCAAAAAGGTTAATTTGTTGGAGCAGGTTAAAGGTAATAGAGCAAGTCTTACTTGCATCTCTGTCGATGGTGTTTCTGTGAGACTCTACCTCGAGTGATACCACATGGGCAATACCAAGTAATAGACAATGAGGGAGAAGCTAAGAGGGATTAGTGGTGGGGGTACAAAAACTATTCTCCTGGATTCTCCTTCTCCTGGATCACCACCTTGCCGTGGTGGAGAAGCTTGCGTGTACCTATGATCCCAAGAGCTATGTCGTCCAGAGCTTGGCTCCTGGCAGGGTCACCCAAGGAAGACAGGTCAAGGGGAGAGGTTCCAGACGAAGCGCGATCTAACAAAGACCTCAACGGTGGAACTGGCAGAAGAGGTCTCCAGGTCACAACGGCAATGAAGGCGGATGAAGGCTGCAACAGAGGGTGGTCCTCAGTCATCTTGGTTCTCCATGCCATTGGACTCTGGCCACCCTCTGCCAAGGACCATGTGGTGGCTGCAGGCAGACCAGCCTCTCCACGTAAAAAGCTGTCACAGGCAGGCGTCCTCCCAAGACTCACAAGGACCTAGAAAGAGGACAGTCATACTCAACCCCGAGTGACTGCTGCTGTTGCTGATGATGATGATGATGACAAAAATATATATTTTGCCAATTTTCTTACTAATAGGGATTGCAGTATCATCTTTATTAAAAAAACAATCTTTAACTTCTTACAACAGAATATACTTTTGGTTGCACAAACATTTTTGGAGTGGTCATAACTTTCCCCCAAAACTGTGCTAATATGGTACTGTGGCGGACACTAGGGGCTATGCCTCTCACCCAGCAGGACTGTGAGCTGGGGGCGTGGTTTACGTTCCCGGGCTCGCCGGTGCAGGGTTGTTCCTGCTGCAGTTGGTTTTTGGAGTTGAAGAATAAACGTAAAACTCGCCTTGGTCTCCTGTGTTTTTCCTCATTCCTGCCACATTGGTGACCCCGAATTGAACATGTTTGGAGCAGAAGAAGAGTGTGAATCCACTTCGGCCACGCCGCCCCAACTCTCACAGCCGGCCGTTCTCGCCGCGGCTGTGAAACTCCCAGAGTTCTGGCAGAGCGACCCGGGCTCGTGGTTCCAGCATGTCGAAGCGCTGTTCCACCTGCGTGGAATCTCCGCGGACGACTCCAGATACTATTTGGTCGTCGCTGCGCTGGACCTGCAGTCCACACGCCGGGCCATGTAGCTGTTGCGCGCCCCTCCGCAACACGATAAATACGTTGCCCTCAAACATCTTCTGCTCCGGAGGTACAGTCTATCTGCCGCAGAGAGGGCAGATAGAATCCTTTCCCTATCCGGTTTGGGCGACGGGACGGCTGTGGATCTCATGGACAATATGCTGTCGCTGCTAGGCTCAGACGAAGGTGGGTTCCTTTTCCCGCACGTTTTCCTGCGCCAGCTCCCGTCTCCTGTGCGCGCGGCTTTGGCTAACTCCCCGTGTCTGGCCGCTAGTGACTGCCGAGGTTTGGCTGAGGAGGCCGATCGGGTCCTGCTGGCTACCAGACGGTTCTCTGTGCAGAGTGTGGCATCGGAGCCTCTGCAGCCGACGTCGTAGGACGCGGACCCGGCAGTGGTGGCTGAAGTGACTGCCCGGAGACGGCGCGGGAGAGGCCTCTGTTTCTTCCACCAGCGGTTCGGCGGCAAAGCGAGGCGCTGCGTCCCTCCGTGCACGTTTGAGGCGGCGGGAAACTCCCGGGCCAGAGCTCAGTAGCAGCTGTGGGCGCTGGCGGACGTAGTGAGCTGCTCTTCATTAAGGACACGATGTCTGGAAGACGGTTTCTGGTGGACTCAGGCTCTTAAAAGAGCCTACTCCCTCCTGCTAAGACAGACAGGTCGGCCGAAGGCGGCGGCCCACAGTTAAGTGCAGCTTGTGGTTGTTAAAGTGTGTTGTTACCTTCTACTAATGAGACGTTACAACTCGTTTCAACCCCACGGGGCTATAAACTTTAATAATAACTTCGGCACGTAAGGTTATGCATCATGCTCGGTCCGTTATTCCAGGTGCAACAACCTAAACGACCCCTGTGTAAACAAGGAACTAAACAATGGTTCCTAACAATAGTTCCTATTGTTACATCCTTTCTCTTTTCAGTTTCTTCTTTTTTTAGAACCTTTAATACATTTGCACAACATTTGTGATTCACTTTTTTTTTCTTTTTCATTCATGCCCCCCCCAAAGTCCATTAGTGCTACAGATCCATTCATCTATGTGAGGTCACAAAGTCTTTGTATCGCTGCGGCTGCACAACAGAGCGGCCTGATCTGGTGGTAACAGGGTTGGCCCTGTCACCAGTGTCCTTGATTTTGTTTCCTGCTAAGACACTGCGAGAAGGAACACTCTCTGAATGTCCGGGTTCAACACTCTCTGGCTGACTGGGGCTGCTGATCTCCATGTCCATAGTGTCAGTGAAGATTGCCCCTGGTGCATGCCTGAGGTGTCTGCGATTTCTCCTGATGACACCACCCGTGTGCAGCTGGACCTCATAGGATCTCCTATCGACCGGCCTCAGCACCTTGCCCACTCTCCAGCCAGTGTGGGGTGCGAGAGGCTGAACTCTCACACATTCACCTGGGGCAAGCGTGTCCAAGTCTTTAGCCGACCTGTCGTAGTATGCCCTCTGCCGTTGTTGGTTATTTTGTAAATCCTGTTTCACCTGCACAACTTTCGGCTGTAACAGGCTTGCCTTGGTTGGCAGTAGTGTTTTGGTACGGCGACTGAGCAGCCGCTGTGCTGGTGTGGTATCAGTACCCTGTGATGGTGTGTTGCGGTGGTCCAGAAGGGCGAGATAAGGATCCCGTCCAGCAGCCTTGGCTTTGAGCAAGAGTCTTTTGCTGTCTTAACAGCTGACTCAGCTTTGCCGTTGCTTTGCAGGTAACCTGGTGATGAGGTTTTATGTTGAAATCCCCACAGTCGACTGAACTTCTGGAATTCTTGTGACGAATACTGTGGGCCATTGTCCGAGATTACAATATCTGGGATACCTTGGCGGGCAAAATGAGCTTTCAGCTTCCGTATCACTGTGGTTGACTTGGTATCTGCCAGGTAATCTATTTCCCAAAAATTTGAGAAAAAATCAACAATTATGAGGTAGTCTTTGTTTTCAAACATGAACAGATCCGTGCCCACCTTTGCCCACGGCCTGCTTGGCACATCATGTGACATTAGTGTTTCTTTTTGTTGTTTAATGTCCATTGATCTGCAGATGTCACACTTTGCTATATATGATTTTATTTGGTCGTTCATGCCCTGCCAATAGACACACTCCCTAGCCCTCCGTAGGCATCCTTCCACACCCAGATGTGATGCGTGTAGGCGGCAAGTGATGTCTTTCCTCAATGCATCAGGGATGACAGCGCGCTCACTCCTGAACACTATTCCATCTTGGTGGCTTAACTCCTCTTGGAATGAGAAGTAGGGCTTGATTTCCCTTGGTGTTTTTGACTTATCGTCAGGCCATCCTTGCTGCATCATTTTGATGAGAAGCTGCAGTGTTTCATCCTCTTTTGTGGCAGATCGTATATCATGTAGCCTGTCTGCTGCGATGGGTAAGTGTTGTGCCATGTTGACAGTCTCTAGTTCTGCATCCGGTGCACTCTCAGGAAGATAAGCTCTGCTCAGAGTGTCTGCTAGCAGCATGTCTCTACCTGGCACATATAATACATCTAGATCATACTTTTGTATGCGCAGCATCATTCCCTGCAGCCTTTTGGGTGCACTTAGTAGAGGTTTTCTCACTATTGTTTCCAACGGCTTGTGATCACTTTGCACCGTCACTTTTCGGCCGTATGTGTACTGGTGAAATCTTTCCATGCTAAAAACCATTGCTAAGAACTCCTTTTCTATTTGTGCATACCCACGCTCTGTTTGAGTGAGTGCTCTGCTTGCAAATGCTATTGGCTTACCCATCTGCATGAGCGCTGCGCCTAAACCTGTGTCTGAAGCGTCACACTGCACTGTGAGTTCCTCATCTGGGTTGTAATATTTCAGTACTGGGACCTTTGCTATAGTCTCTTTCAATTTGAGGAAAGCCTCCTCATGCTGTGCTGTCCAGTTCCACTCCCTGTTTTTGTGTGTCAAATCTCTCAACACTATGCACTGGTCTGAGAGGTGGGGACAAAGCTTGGCTAGATAATTTACCATACCTAGCAGCCTTTGCACTCCTTTCACATCAGTCGGTGCCGGCATCTTCTCAACGGCAAGCACTTTCTCTGGATCCGCCCTGAGTCCATCAGCCGTCAGGCGGTGTCCAATGTATGTGGTCTCCTTTTGTCTCAGCTTGAATTTGTCTTTGTTCAGCTTGATGTTCTTTTGTCTGCATCTTTCAAGAAACAGTCTCAGTTTTCCATCATGGTCACGCTCAGCTTCCTCCTGTGTTTCCCCTTGGCCTGTGATCAGTACATCGTCAGCTATAATGTACAAGCCCGGTACACCGTCCAGCGCTTGTGTGAGCTTTCTCTGAAAGATTTCTGGGGCCGGACTTATCCCCATTGGCATCCTCAGCCACCTGTAACGTCCGAATGGAGTGGCAAATGTTGTTAAATAGCTGGACTCCTCCTCCAGCTGCACATGCCAGAATCCACTCTTGACATCACACACTGTGAACACTTTTGCTTTTGACAAGTCCGGTAAAATGTCCTCAATGGTTGGCAGTGGGAAGTGACTGCGCTTTAGAGCTTTGTTCAAAGGCTTGGGATCGATACACACTCTTGGTTTCCCACTTGGTTTCTGTACCACCACCATTGCACTGATCCAATCTGTACTGCATTCCACAGGTGTTATGATCCCTCTTTGCTGTAGGTCCTGTAGCTCGTCCTTCAGTGGTTTCATCATGGCGACTGGGACCCGCCTCTTTGGCAGCTGTACTGGTTTCACTGTGCTGTCCACCTCTATTTTGTATTTTCCCTCGAGGCAGCCATCGCCAATGAACACATCAGCATACTCATCTTTAATTTGTCCCATTATCCACTGTCCTGTTGTTGTTTCTGTTGTGACAATACTGTCTATTGTCATGATGTTTTCATATTGCACTTTTATCAATTTCATGGCCTCACTGGCTCTCCTACCCAGCAGAGGCACTGTACCAGCTGCATTCACCACCTGGAACTCTAAGCGATATAGCTTGTTGTTTCTCGGGTTTCTTATTTTCACTTTACATTTTCCCAGTGGTTTTAATTTGGTTTTATTGTACATTACTAGTACACTCTTCGTGTGTTCTAATTTGGCATCTGGATTCAGCAGGTTAATTGGGATGATATTGCAACTGGCACCACAGTCTATTTGGAATTTGATCATGTCCTTACCTAGAAGCATGCCAGCATAGAGAAGCTGAGTTTTCTTCATTTTCTCAGTTTCTTTTACACAGGTGATAATATCTTCATATTCATCACTCTCAGATTCAGTTGTTATTTTACTCACATATTTCTTTTTCCTTAGTTCCGGTTTTACTCTGCATTTTGCTGCAAAGTGGTTCTCTCTTCCACACTTTGTGCACTTCTTCCCAAACGCTGGGCACTTTTGTTTACTTTTCTCATGCGTTTTTCCACAATATCTGCACTCCACAGTGTTGCTCGTCTGTTTCCGATACTGTGCTCCTTGCACTGCATGTACCTCTTCCACCATCGATCCCGAGATGGTTTTCACATTGTCCTTTGAGAGCTCAGCGGCTCTGCACAGCTGCAAACATGTGTCCAGTGTCAAGTTTTTCTCTCGGAGCAGTCTTTCTCTTACGATTGTGTTGTTACCTCCACACACAATCCGATCCCGAATGAGCGAGTCTCTCACTGTCCCAAAGTTGCATGTTCTTGCCAACACTCTCAGTTCCATGACATAATGGTCTATATTTTCACTGGTGCCCTGGTTTTTTGTAAAAAAACGATAACGTTCCAAAATCTCTAAGCCCATCCATGTCACACGGCAGTCTCACGCTAGCAGCTAATGCTAACATATACTGAACGTTGCTTAGGAACACTAACCACTCTCCCGCTCCTAGAAACTTTTCCGCACCAAACTTCAAACCGAGTCGTCCGCCGCTGCCACCATGTTAAAGTGTGTTGTTACCTTCTACTAATGAGACGTTACAACTCGTTTCAACCCCACGGGGCTATAAACTTTAATAATAACTTCGGCACGTAAGGTTATGCATCATGCTCGGTCCGTTATTCCAGGTGCAACAACCTAAACGACCCCTGTGTAAACAAGGAACTAAACAATGGTTCCTAACAATAGTTCCTATTGTTACAGTGGTGACCCACATCTATATAACGAAAGACATTCACCTAAGAGGACGGTGTACCTTTAAGGGAAGAGGCGAGGGGTCAGATAATGCACTTCCGCTTCCGGTTCACAGTTCAGTGTCGTTGTCGAATGTATGACATGCTAAGTTGGAGCTAGTAAACTACTTCGACTGTGTCTACTCTCACGTCTCCTGTCTCGTTGTTTTCTAACTCCACATTGGTGACCCCGACGTGATCGAACTACTAATAAGAGTATGTCTGACAACGAAGACGCCGGTGCTAACAACATGGCTATGCTAACGCTAGCATTTATGCCGCTACTGTGAAGCTACCCGACTTTTGGCAGCATAATCCATGGCCGTGGTTTCAACATGTAGAAGCCCAGTTCCAGCTGAGAGGTATAACGCAGGATGCAACGCAGTACTTCCACGTAGTGGCGGCGTTAGACGCATCGACAGCGGCGCGAGCAATGACACTGTTGGAAGCTCCGCCAGCTGCTGGCAAGTACGATGCTATAAAGACATTCCTCCTGAAACTATTTGAACTGTCGGAGCTGGAGAAGGCAGACCGTTTACTGTCCCTGAATGGCCTCGGCGACGGCAAACCGTCTGAGTTAATGGAAAAAATGCTGTCTGTGCTGGGATCGGCTGATCCGGCCTTTCTTTTCACACACATTTTTCTGAGGCAGCTCCCCGCACCTGTACGCACAGCACTGGCCAGTTCTCCTCTCGCCGCCTCCAAGGACTACCGTTCTCTGGCTGCTGAAGCAGACAGGGTTTTCCTGGCCAACCGGCAACAGTTTGTGCATGCCCTGCTACCCCACAAGACCGCCCCACCACCACCTGTGTACGACTATATGGACACCGCGGCTGCGGTGACAGCCCGCCGCCAACCTGACGACGGGCTCTGTTATTACCATGCCAGGTTTGGGGCAAAAGCAAAACAGTGTCGCAAACCCTGCAGTTACAGGGTTCAGGGAAACGCCAAGGCCGGCGCTCGTTAACGGCTATGGGCGCCGGCCGTGACTGCAAGCTGTTGTTCATCAGAGACTCCTTGTAGGGCCGGCGGCTGCTGGTTGACTCTGGCGCTCAACGCAGCATACTACCAGCACAAGCTGTGGACACAATGACCGACAGTCACGGCCCCCAGATGGACGCCGCCAACGGCACGTCCATTCGGACGTATGGTATCAGACATGTGGATGTGTGTTTTGGCGGCCGACGTTTCGGCTGGGACTTTGTGATGGCTGCTGTATCCACCCCGCTCCTAGGTGCGGATTTCCTCTGTGCTTTCAACCTGCTGGTGGATGTTAAAAACTGTCGCGTGATTGATGCCGTCTCTTTTGCGTCATACCCCTGCACGCTTGGGGGGGCTGGAGCGCTGTGCCTCGCTAACACACTCTCCACCGGGGATCCATACCAACGCCTGCTCGCAAATTTCCCCGAGCTCACCACACCCACCTTCTCCTCGGCGGTGGCCAAGCACGGCGTGGAACATCATATCACCACAGTGGGCCCCCCAGTTTACGCCCAGGCCCGACGCCTCGACTCGGCCAAGCTCGCAATAGCCAGGGAGGAGTTTTCGACTATGGAGCGTCTCGGCATTGTCCGCCGTTCTGACAGCCCGTGGGCTTCCCCTCTTCACATGGTTACTAAGGCCGACGGGGGTTGGCGCCCGTGCGGGGACTACCGTCGCCTAAACAATGCCATGACCCCCGACCGGTACCCCATACCGCACATACAAGATTTCTCTACCCACCTGGCGGGCGCTGCCATCTATTCCAAAATCGACTTAGTGCGGGGGTATCACCAAGTGCTGGTCCACCCACTGGATGTCCCAAAAACGGCTGTCATCACACCCTTTGGGCTCTTTGAGTTCTTACGTATGCCTTTCGGCCTTAAAGGGGCGGTGCAGACGTTTCAGCGCCTTATGGATTCTGTGCTCCGCGACATGCCATTTTTGTTTGTGTACTTAGACGACATCCTCGTGGCCAGCGCGTCGGTGGAGGAACACATGACGCACCTCAGACAGCTGTTCGACAGGCTCAGCGAACACGGCCTCATCATCAACCCAGCTAAGTGTCAGTTCGGGGAGTCGTCCATCACCTTCCTCGGGCACCACATCACTCCACAGGGGGCCGTTCCCCTCCCTGCCAGGGTTGAAGCTGTCACCATGTTCCCCCGCCCCCGCACTGTACAGTCGCTGCAGGAATTCCTGGGCATGATGAACTTTTATAACCGTTTCCTGCCCCGTGCCTCCCACATCATGCGTCCCCTGTATGAGGCCCTGCGGGTTAAGAAGTCTAAGGACGAGCTGGACTGGTCTTCGGGGATGGACGAGGCTTTTGTGGCCGCCAAGACCGCGCTGGCCAACGCTGCGCTGCTAGCTCACCCGTCGCCTGCCGTCCCCATAGCCCTAACAACGGATGCCTCCGACTACGCCGTGGGGGCCGTGTGTGAGCAGTGGGTGGGGGGGGGGCTGGCAGCCGTTGGCGTTCTTCAGTAAACAACTCCGTGAGAGCGAGCGCAAATACAGCACCTTTGATAGGGAACTACTGGGTCTCTTCCTCGCAACCAGACACTTTATGTTCCTATTGGAGGGCCGACAGTTCACCGCTTTCGTGGACCACAAACCGCTGACGTTCTGTATGGCCAAAACCTCAGAACCGTGGTCTGGGCGTCAGCAGCGCCATCTCGCGGCGGTTTCCGAGTTTACCACGGACATACAACACGTGTCGGGCAAGGATAACTTCGTCGCCGACTGCCTTTCACGGGCGGTTGTTAACGCCGTTCACTTGGGACTCGACTACGCCACTATGGCAGCGGACCAAGCCAAGGACGCGACCGTTCAAGACTACCGGTCGACCCCTACGGCGCTACGGCTGGAGGACGTGACGTTCGACGCGGCCAACACCACCCTCCTCTGTGACATCTCCACCGGTCAACCGCGCCCCCTGGTGCCTACTTCCTGGCGGCGCCGAGTTTTCGACACCATCCACGGCCTTTCCCACCCGGGAGTGAAGGCCTCGACCAAGCTGGTGAGCGTCAAGTTCGTTTGGCCTGGGCTCCGTAAGGATGTTAGAGCCTGGCCGGCTCGTGTGTGGCGTGCCAATGCGCCAAGGTGCACCGCCATACCAAGGCCCCTTTGGCGCCGTTTGTGGTTCCAGAGAGGCGGTTTGACCACGTCAATGTTGACCTGGTGGGTCCCCTGCCCCCCTCCCGTGGTTATACGTTCCTCCTCACTATTGTGGACAGGGCCACCAGGTGGCCAGAGGCTATTCCCTTGTCCTCCATGACGGCAGCAGAGGTAGCACGGGCGTTCATCGGCTGCTGGGTGGCCCGTTTCGGCACGCCTGGTGACATCACGAGCGACCGGGGCTCCCAGTTTACCTCGGAGCTCTGGACGGCGGTCGCTGAGCACCTGGGGGTGAAGATCCACCGCACTACGGCGTACAACCCGCAGAGCAACGGACTTTGTGAGCGGTTTCATCGGGACATGAAAGCCACTCTGCGGGCAAGCCTCACTGGCTGCGACTGGATGGACCGGCTCCCGTGGGTCATGCTCGGCCTGCGTTTGGCCCCGAAGGAAGACCTCCAGACCTCCTCCGCTGAGCTGGTGTATGGCCAGCCCCTGCGGGTTCCGGGGGAGTTTCTTCCGGATGCTACGGCTCCCTGGTCGGCCGCCTCTCACCTCAGTGCGTCCCGGAGCGCTGCCGGTGCCTTCGCTCCCGTTCCGATGTCTCAACACTGCCTCCCCCGGTCCTACGTCCCCAAGGATCTGCCATCGGCGAGGTACGTCTTCATTAGGCACGACAGCCATCGGTCCCCGCTGCAGCCCCCATACGACGGGCCCTTCCGCGTCCTGGAGGCGGGGGATAAGAACTTTGTGGTGGACATGGGGGGCAGGCCGGAGCGGGTCGCTATAGACCGTCTCAAGCCCGCTCACTTGGACATTGGGGAGCCAATGCACTTGGCCCTACCCCCGCGGCGGGGGCGCCCTCCTAGGTCGGCCCCGGCACCTGCCTCTGTTCCTGCTTCGGCCCCGCCTATGGCCCGGGTTTCGACCCCATCTGTTTCCCCTCCTGTGAAGCGCAGCCGTTATGGCCGCAGGGTCCCCCCCCCCGACTCGTCACCTGTTTTCCCCGTGACTTTGCACTATGACTATGTCATTGACTGTTCTGTTGTAGAGTCTATTTTTATGTTCATGACTTGCACTTTTGCTGTTTTGCATTGTTTTGTGTAGGTGAATTCTGGGGGGGCCTGTGTGGTGACCCACATCTATATAACGAAAGACATTCACCTAAGAGGACGGTGTACCTTTAAGGGAAGAGGCAAGGGGTCAGATAATGCACTTCCGCTTCCGGTTCACAGTTCAGTGTCGTTGTCGAATGTACGACATGCTAAGTTGGAGCTAGTAAACTACCTCGACTACGTCTACTCTCACGTCTCCTGTCTCGTTGTTTTCTAACTCCACAAGCTAACGGTTCGTCCATTGCGACATTTGGCACAAGGTTGGTGACTGTTTGCTTCCACGGGCGCCATTTCGAGTGGGACTTTGTAGTGGCCGCCATTACTGTTCCTATTATCGGCGCGGATTTTCTGTGTGCTAATGGTCTGCTGGTTGATGTTGCAAACCGCCGTTTAATTGATGCTGTGTCTTTCGCCACTGTTCCGTGCGAGACAGGGGGAGCCGGGCCGTTAACACACGCTAACTTTTTAGCATTAGGGGATGTTTTTCAGCGTTTGCTGGCGGGTTTTCCATCGGTGACTACACCTGCTTTTTCCACCGCGGTTACTAAACACGGGGTAGAACATTCATTCCCACTCTGGGACCGCCAGTTTTTGCGCTCGCGCGGCGCCTCGACGCGGGTAAAATTGGCTATAGCTAAGGAGGAGTTCGCCATCATGGAGCGTCTGGGTATAGTGAGGCGTTCCAACAGCCCGTGGGCCTCGCCGCTTCACATGGTGCCCAAGGCGGATGGGTCGTGGCGGCCTTGCGGCGATTTTCGCCGCCTGAACAACGTCACCGCCAATGACCGCTATCCCATCCCACACATACAGGACTTTTCCATACGCCTGGCAGGTACCACTTGTTCTGATCCGTTATTCCCACCTATATGCTTATTTAGGTGTCATTAATAATAAATTATTAGGCACACCGTTATTACACAATGCCTAACGTGGCTTGCTTTATTCCACCGTATTGCAAGACTGCCCGAACAATATTCCTCGCGCTTCTCCCCACATCAACAGGTGACGTCACATACATACGGGTGCCCTTACATGCCAAACCGGTACATGACATCCCTCCTTTTCTGGGAAATAAACTTCAGGTTATTTTCAATTCAAAAATATGAACCCATATAATGACAGTATCAAAACTTTCCTAACCAAAACACATACCACATATTATGTATGCTTTCACCTTAATTAGAACCATGTATTAATTCTCCATTAACACATATTCACTTATGAACAGTCTGTAAACATATAAGACCTTTTAACATGTTAATTTCACATTTGCATCATCAAACAACAATCGTCACTGAACTTGACCCAACAGTTTTTTTTTTACATTTCTCCAGTCTATGTCATATAGTCTGCCAGCCTCGATGGCAAGCGTCTCTCTCTTGGAGGCCTGTCTGCCCCTGGGGCGTCATTGCTGGTGTTGCTCCGCTCTGCGTTTTGAGCACCCAGTGTCTCTCTGTTTGATGTGCAGTCCTCGGCATCCTGTGATGCTTCTGCTCCGGCAAGTGTCTCCTGAGTACTGGTGTATCGCTTCACGAATGTTGTGTTCCGTGTGTATCTGGCTCCGGTTGGAGATTTGACGACAACTTGGTTTCCTGATTTGCTCACCACCTTGTGTGGCGTTGTGTTGAATAGTGTTGTCAGTTTATCAGTCTTTTCTTGTCTCACCAGGACCGTGTCACCGACATTGACATCCGAGTACCTGGCGTGACGCCGTTCGTCTGCATAGATCTTTGATTGTCCTTTCTGTTCTGCATCTCTGTCTCTTACCTCCAGATCAGCGTGTGCTGCTGTGATGCTTGGCAGCTTCCCCCTCATCTTTCTTTTGAAGAGCAGCTCCGCGGGACTCTTCCCTGTGGTCGCGTGATCGATGCTCCGGTATACTGTCACATACTTTCTAAGTTCTCGCTTCCAATTGAGTCCATCTGAAACAGCGATGCGAATCCTCTTCACCAGCGAGGCGTTTTGACGTTCTATACCTCGCCGTTCGCCTGCGCCCATCGTGGCGTAGTTTTCACATGCTTGATTCCGTTGGTGTCACAGTACTCACTGAACTCCTCTGATTTGAACTGAGGACCCTGGTCCGACCTCAGTGTGACGGGAAGTCCATGTCGACTGAAGATTGTCTCTAGACTGTCTATCACTGTTGACGTGGTTGTGGACTTTAACACGTCATACTCATAGTAGCGGCTGTAGTAATCAACTACAACTAGAATCGAGTCACCTGTCGGCAGGGGTCCGAGTAAGTCAATGGCAATATCTTGCCAGGGCCCCTCTGGTAACTCTGTTGGTCTTAACGGTTCCGGTGCGTCTGGCCGAGCAAAAACTTGGCATCCGTGGCATGACCTACAATGTCTCTCGGCTGCTCTGTCCATTGTTGGCCACCAGACTTTGCTCCTGAGGTGCTGTTTAGTTCCGACAATTCCTAAGTGTCCTTCGTGTGCTAGTGAGAGAGCGTGTGCCCACAGTACTTGTGGCAGCACAATACGCGTTCCACGTAGAACCAACTGTCCTATTACACATAACTCACTAGCCACTGCGGCATATGCTGCGCACTTCTCAAAGTGTCCACTCTCAATAGCTTTACGCACCTCGATCAGCTCCTCGTCGTGGGCTGATGCCTCCTCCACCTCGCGGGTTGTCAATGCTCTGGGTGTGGCACTCACTGCAACAAATCTCACATACTCGTCGGATCCGTGTGCATGTTTCTGTTTCAGTGCACTGTTCCCCAGCAGACGTGATAGTGGGTCTGCTAGGTTCTTTTTGCCCGAGATATGTACTACTTTAAAATCATAAGGCTGTAACCTTAGGACCCATCGCTCTATACGAGCGCATGGTTTCGAGCGTGGGCTGTAGATAGATTCAAGAGGTTTGTGGTCTGTAACCAAGTCAAATCGTCTACCATAGATGTATGGGTGTAACCTTTCACACGTCCATACCAGACCTAAGGCCTCTTTCTCTGTCTGAGAATACCTGCGTTCACAGTCGGTTAGACCACGACTGACATAACAAATGGGAACATTTTCTCCATTCTGGGTCTGTACTAACACTGCTCCTAATCCCACTGGACTAGCATCTGCAATGATTTTGGTCGGTGCATCTTATTTAAAGTAGGCTAGTGTCCCTGCTTTGGCTAAGCCCTCTTTCAGCGCCTCAAACGCTTGTTTCTGTTCTGGACCGAATTCAAACGGAGTGTCTTTTATTTTGGCCTCCACAGGCGCCCGTAGGTTGAAGGGTATACGCCTGAGTGGCTGTGCTACTGGTGTCACCTCTGGGTCTATGTGTAGCTTTATCTGTTTTGTTTTCAGCTTCCCTACCCCCTGAAATACAGTCGGGTACTGCTGCTGAAGTGATCGGTTCATGTCTCTGACGGCTGATATGTTGGCACCTATTTTCAGTACACCTAGTTTCATGGCCAACTCTTTTCCTAGTAGTGGTTCTCCATCACCTCTGATTACTATGAATTCTGCTTGTTCACAGCGTTCTCCTATTTTTACTTTGCATGTGAACGCCCCTTTAATGGGTAGAGGTTGGTTAGATGAATAAGAAAATAGTTTCCTTTCCGGCTTTGGGACATATGAGTGGCACCTAATTTTCTCTGACTTTAAACCCTCCCAGGTCTTTTCGTCTATCACATTGCAAGTAGCCCCAGAGTCGACAAGCATCTTCAAGCTAACTCCTCCCACATTTATGTTGAGCCTATCTGACTTGTTTGTATCACTCAATACAAAGGCATAATCATGTTCTTCTATCTCTATTTTATGTACTTTTTCCTTTCCTGTTGCACCTTTTGTTTTGCATTGCTTTGCGAAATGGTCTCTACCATTGCATTTGCGACACGTTTGGCCGCGCGCGGGACAATTGGGGTCTTTCCCAAAGTGGTCTGAATGTCCACATCTAAAACACGTTTTGTCCATTTTGTCCGTTTTTCCTCTATCCGCGCCCGGTCTCCCTTGTCCTCTTTTCTGACATTTCCCTCTTTTCTGTGAGACACGACTCACAGTCGCCTCTGCTTTCCCCTCCCTCACAGACATCTCCGCCATTTGTTCTGCAATTTGTTCAAACTGTGCCGCCAACTCGAGAGCGCGAGCAAGCACCAAACCACGCTCCTCGAGGAGTCTACGGCGAACATAACTTGACGTGCATTTGCTTACAATTGCGTCTCTAATCTGATCGTCTGTGTCTCCACCAAAACCGCAGTCTTTTGCCGCGCGTCTCAAGCGTGTAGCGAATTGTTGTACTGTCTCCCCCTGATTCTGGGAGATTTTCTGAAATGTCCGGCGGGCGAATGTAGCATTTACTTGAGGCACGAAATATCTGTTCAAAGCTGCAACAGCGGCATCATAATCAGTCACCTCTCCGGTGCCGTCCAAAGTTGAAAAGATGTCCTGTGTGTCTGGACCTGCGTGATGCAGAAGAAGTGCTCTCCAGCGCTGCTTCACTGCATCCTCGGTGTTATCATCGATGATCAGACCTTTCCCATCAGCAAACAGTTCAAATGACATTAGCCATCTTGTCCACCGCGGCCCCAAAGTCGCCGGGTCGGAGTAGCAATCAAACGCCGGTACGCATGCTGTCTTTTCCATGCTGCCGCGCTAGCTAGCTACAACTGTTAGCTACACTTCAGATCTAACTAAACGTTACGAACTTTAGCTCATCACTTAGCTTAGGCTCGGTACATCACTCGTCGCCATTGTTCTGATCCGTTATTCCCACCTATATGCTTATTTAGGTGTCATTAATAATAAATTATTAGGCACACCGTTATTACACAAAGCCTAACGTGGCTTGCTTTATTCCACCGTATTGCAAGACTGCCCGAACAATATTCCTCGCGCTTCTCCCCACATCAATAGGTGACGTCACATACATACGGGTGCCCTTACATGCCAAACCGGTACATGACACCACTATTTTCTCTAAGGTGGATCTGGTGCGCGGCTATCATCAGGTTCCCGTGCGCGCAGAGGACGTGCCCAAGACCGCAGTGATCACCCCGTTTGGGCTTTTTGAGTTCATGCGCATGCCTTTTGGCTTGAAGGGGGCAGCGCAAACCTTTCAGAGGCTGATGGACTCGGTGTTGCGTGACCTTGCTTTCGTGTTCGTTTATCTCGACGACATATTAGTGGCCAGTCCGTCAGCTGAAGAGCACCTGGCGCACCTGAAACGGGTTTTCCGTCGTCTGGACGAACACGGCCTGATAGTCAACCCGGCCAAGTGTCAGTTTGGACTGCCGGTGATTGACTTCTTGGGTCACCGCATTTCGCCGCAAGGCGCGGTCCCGTTGTCTTCTAAGGTGCAAGCGGTGGCGGAATTTCCCCGCCCAGTCTCTGTTAAGGCATTGCAGGAATTCTTGGGCATGGTGAATTTCTATAACCGTTTCCTCTCTCGCGCTGCCCACCTCCTTCAGCCACTGTACGAAGCCCTGCGGCTTAAGAAGGCTAACGACCCTGTCGACTGGACTCCCGAACAGGTCCAGGCCTTTGACGGAGCTAAGTGCGCCCTGGCTAACGCTGCCCTCCTCGCCCATCCCACACCCACGGCGTCCATAGCTTAAACAACCGATGCGTCTGACATAGCCGTTGGGGCTGTGGTTGAACAGCGTGTGGCGAATGCGTGGCAGCCACTCGCATTTTTTAGCCGCAAACTGCGGGATAGCGAGCGCAAGTACAGCGTTTTTGACCGGGAGTTGCTGGCACTGCACCTTGCAACCCGGCATTTCCGCTTCCTGCTGGAGGGTCGCCCATTCACGGCTTATGTGGATCATAAGCCGCTGACTTTTGCCATGTCCAAGGTGACTGAGCCGTGGTCTGCTGGTCAACAGCGCCACCTAGCGGCGATCTCCGAGTTCACAACGGACATTCAGCATGTAGCCGGGAAGTCCAACCCTGTTGCTGATTATCTGTCGCGTGTGCTTGTGTGTCCTGTGCACCTCGGTGTGGATACCTCTGCTATGGCTGCCGACCAGCCCAGCGACCCGGACGTCCTTGCCCTTAGGTCAACGCATACCGGTCTCAAGCTAGAGGACGCTGTGATGCAGGAAGGCAGTCCTGCCCTCCTCTGCGATGTCTCCACTGGCCGTCCCCGCCCCGTTGTTCCAGTGGCCTGGCGCCGTCGAGTTTTCGATTCGATTCACTCCCTCTCGCACCCTTGAGTTCAGGCGTCGGTGAAGTTGGTCGGTTCCAAGTTCGTCTGGGCTGGCCTCCGCAAAGACGTCAAGGGGTGGGCAGCTGCATGTGTAGCGTGCCAGCGCGCTAAGGTCCACCAGCACACTAAATCGCCCCTCGAACCGTTTCCGATCCCGGCCAGACGTTTTGACCACGTGCATGTGGACCTGGTGGTCCCTCTACCGTCTTCACAGGGTTTTACGCACCTGCTCACAATGGTAGATCGGACCACCAGGTGGCCAGAGGCTGTCCCTCTATCCTCCACAACATCCTCGGATGTTGCACGCGCTTTTCTTTCCTCCTGGGTTGCCCGTTTCGGCACTCTGTCAGATATCACCTCAGACAGGGGCCCCCAGTTCGTGTCAGAGCTCTGGTCGGCACTTGCGCGATCCTTGGGTGTGCAGGTACACCGCACTATCGCGTATCACCCTCAGGCTAACGGGTTGTGTGAACATTTTCACCGGTTGCTCAAGGCAGCGCTGTGCGCTGCGCTGTCGGATGGTAACTGGGTGGATCGTTTACCTTGGGTTATGCTCGGGTTGCGATCGGCTCCTAAGGAGGACCTCGACGCGTCACCCGCTGAGCTGGTGCTCGGTCAGCTGCTCCGCGTCCCTGGGGAATTTTTGCCTGGGAGTTCCGCTCCTTGACTCCGTCCGGCCGTTTATCCTTTTTTGTCCGACAGCACTCAGGTTCCAGGCCCTGTTCACCACTGTTTTCCACGGTCGTTCGTGCCTGCGGAGCTCATGTCGGCTCGTTTTGTTTTTGTACGGCATGATGCTCACCGCTCGCCCCTCCAACCCCCATACGATGGCCCATTTCGGGTTCTTGAGATGGGTCCTAAGGGTTTTGTGCTAGATATGGGTGGGCGTAGGGAGCGTGTCACGCTTGATAGGCTTAAACTGGCGCACAGGGTGGCAGGCGAAGTTGTGTTTCCGGCCCAGGTTCCCCGTCGGGGTCGTCCTCCTTCCAGGACCCCGGCAGTGTCTTCACGGGTTCAGCGTTCTGCTTCTCAGCCGGCTTTGGACTGTGTTTCACCTACTGTTTTGGCTGAGGAACGGCGCATCCGTTATGGCAGGCTGCTTAAGCCTCCAGTGAGACACTAATTTTCTTTCCAGGAGTCCCTTCTGGGTGTTCGGGGGGGGGGGGGCTGTGTGGCGGACACTAGGGGTTATGCCTCTCACCCAGCAGGACTGTGAGCTGGGGGCGTGGTTTACGTTCCCGGGCTCGCCGGTGCAGGGTTGTTCCTGCTGCAGTTGGTTTTTGGAGTTGAGGAATAAACATCAAACTCGCCTTGGTCCCCTGTGTTTTTCCTCATTCCTGCCACAGTACAGCTAAACACGAGACTGTCAGTTTGTGAGTGAGTGAGGTAGAAGTCAGGTTCATGTGGTGCTTTGCATCTAAAAAAGGCGGATTCGTTCGTTACCTTTATCTCTCTGTAATTTCTGGGTAAGCCTGCATTTACACCAACACTTGTTCTTCAGTTAAATGCACCATAAAGTTTAGAACATCAGTGGAAGTTTTGGACAGACTCATCCTCAGTATAGTTACGAGTCCTGACTAGTAGTTTTCAAACCCAACCAATGCCACATTTTTGTAATTTCTGGAGAAGTTCAAGAAGCTCTTGTTATATCATGCATTGACTACTGCAACTCCTCACTGGCAGGAGTTGCAAAGCTCTGCAAATGATCCGGAACGCGGCACTGCATCTGGTCTCCAACCAACCCAAAACAGCACATGTCACTCCGCTGTTCCCATCCCTCCACTGGCTTCCAGTTGCTGCCCGCATCAAATTCAAAACCTTGACGCTCGCTTACAAAACAGCAACTAAAACGGCTCCCGCCTACCTGAACTCCCTCATTCAGGTCTACACTCAGTCCCGCTCACTACGCTCTGCCAATGAAAGGCGCCTGGCACTTCCGGCACAACGGGGCCCTAAGTCACTAGCCAGACTCTTCTCTCCTTTAGTTCCACGGTGGTGGAACGAGTTACCAAACTCAGTTCGATCAACTGAGTCCCTCTCCATCTTTGAGAAGAAGCTAAAAACCCAGCTCTTTCTCGACACCTGCAAAAAAAAATCCCTTCTATGCTCGCTATGCATTGCTTTTGTGCACTGCCTGTTGACACCTATGTCCTATCGGACTTGAACCTGGTTTTTTGACACTTAATCTACTAGATCCCCAACTCTCAGATGTACGTCACTTTGGATAAAAGCGTCTGCTAAATGAAACTGTAAAGTGTGACCCTAACCTAAATTCACTGGTCTGTGTGATTCGTTCCACTGTTTTCATCCGCTCTATGTAGTATGGACCCCATATTAGACCTATATTGTGTTCTATTTCTATCTGTGGCACGCACAGACCAAATAGAGAACCAGGATCTCAGAGAACACAAAGCATGTGGTCCCGGTGTTGATCTGCTACTGCCATCGCTCAGTGGAGCAGCTTTCCGATACTGTACGTCTCGTGATAGCTTCATAAGCGCGGCAGTGTGAGAGCAGTAACGGGGAGTTGGTAGACCTTGCAGTCTTTCTTGGGGTCCCGTGTTTGGATAACCCTCTATATACTACCCAGTCTTAATGAAAATGATCCTCTTGGCCTTTATAGCATACCTCGTCTTGGCAGAGCAATACTAATCAGAGAAGTGAGACGCCATATATTCATATCAATATTTGATGTGCCGTATATATCCATGCACTCGGAAAGTGTGTTAAACCAAAGTGCAGTGGCTGTCATCTGCAGACGCTGACATCGTAGGAGTCCCAAGTTTTACGACATGGCTGCTGAAGTGTTTTTTTTTTTTTTTTGAGGTTGGGTGAATGAGTGTCTTTGCTCCAGCACAGTGAAAGTAAGTTAGCAGTGGTGGTCCGCGAAGTCGGTGCAGGGATGAGATAAGAGATAGAGCCCATTACTTTTGGCTGGTTGCCCATTTAAAGGCAGTTGATTATTAACCTCATTTACACTACAGAGCCATCCTGGGCTCACCAGCCATTACTCATTAGCCTGCGGTCTACCAGTGCCATGCCAAGCTAACCAAAGCTTACTCATTGCTCATATTTAATGGTGATAATGCCTTCGAAAAGACACTTTTTCATATAAAAAAAGAAATGGAAAAAAAAGAACAAAACAGAATAAAAGAGTATTTTTGAACTCATTTCGAGGTTGCTCTGGTCTTAGGGAGCCTTCTTTGTCTCAGTGGCATCGAAAGTGGTTGTTGACTTTTTGACCTCCAGTTAGACCGGTGGATGGTGGGAGTTTGTTGTATATGGGTAGACATAGACACCTCCAAGCACACACACACACACACACACACACACACACACACACACACACACACACACACACACACACACACAAACACAAACACAAACTCTAAATAGATACAATACATGCATGCTTGTTTTGAATTTAATATGGAAAAATATGCTTATTATGGTCATGCTAAAACCACAGACACTAACATAAACAGAGTGAGTTTAGTCAGTTTGTGTGTGTGTGTGTGTGTGTGTGTGTGTGTGTGTGTGTGTTTTCCCCATAGAGCCCATTTGTCTTTTGGGGTGTTATTTTTCTGGGCCAGTTGGTTGCTGTGGGTAGACTGAGAGATCCATCATACTAAGATAACCAATGCTCAGAACGGCAAGACAACCACCCTTCTCTTCTCTTCTCTTCTCTTCTCTTCTCTTCTCTTCTCTTCTCTTCTCTTCTCTTCTCTTCTCTTCTCTTCTCTTCTCTTCTCTTCTCTTCTCTTCTCTTCTCTTCTCTTCTCTTCTCTTCCCTTCCCTTCCCTTCCCTTCCCTTCCCTTCCCTTCCCTTCCCTTCTCTTCTCCATTTCTCCTCTTCCCTGTCCACCCCTAAGCTGTATCCACCAACACCTCCACCCTCGTCTCTCCGTCCCTCCCTGACTTCTTTCATTTTCTTTTTTTTTCTTCCTGTTCAGTTGAGGTGGAGAGAGGGGTGACGGAGCGACGCTCACAGAAACACACAGGCACAGAGGAGCAGAGGAGCTGCACAGCAGGTGAGAGGAAACCCCTCCGGAAATTATCTCTTGTTCTGTCTCATCATTCACTCATGTCTCGTCTAACGCGTTGGTTTTTGCTCCCTTGTCCTGTCTCCCCCCCCTTTCCTCACTCATTCACCATCTCCGTATTTTGCTTTATTTACAACCCCCGCTTTTTACATCTTGTTGATTTACTGTATACCTCTGTTTGCTCTTTTCCTTTCTATCGGTCTACACTCTTTTCCTCAGTTCTCTCTTTCTCGCTCTTTGTGTGTGAAACAAGTGTTGGTGTGTGAGAGAGATAGAGATAGAGAGAGGGGGAGATAGAGAGAGAGAGAGAGAGAGAGAGAGAGAGAGAGAGAGAGAGAGAGAGAGAGAGAGAGAGAGAGAGAGAGAGAGAGAGAGGAGAGAGAGAGAGAGAGAGAGAGAGAAAGTGGCACTTTTATGTTGGTTGAATGTTAGTATCTTTCATGGCTAGTGCTAGCAGCTGGTGCAATGCAGGAGAAACCAGCAGGCAGGCTAGCAATTAGACAACTCATACACAGATGCACACAAACACACGCATAGCACACACTCAAGAGCATGCACACACACACATACACACACATATGCATAGCACACACTCAAGAGCATGCACACACACACACACACACACACACACACACACACACACACACACACACACACACACACACATATGCATAGCACACACTCAAGAGCATGCACACGCACACGCACACGCACACGCACACACACACACACACACACACACACACACACACACACACACAAACAGGGTAATGAAAGACTTAGCCAATTTATCCATTCTAGAAAGCAGCCGAGTCTTTTCCTGGTCAGTATTGCAGTGTGATTGGTGTGTTGCCCCAAGGGTTTTTGTACCTGTGAACTCTATTTTTCCGTGTGTGTGTGTGTGTGTGGGTGTGTGTGTATGTGTGGTAAGGTGGTGCAGGGAAGCTGCCGTCATTCTCAGATCAATAAACTGAATTTAGTGTTGAATTCCAGCCAGTGTAGTGCTGTTCCCGCCACAGGATGTGTTGCAAGCCACTACTGGCTGCCTGCACTCACTCCCCGTCCTGGTGTTTTTTATGGCGATGCCGGTCACGTGGCTCGGCTCCTGGGCCGTTCCAGTGGCGTCTGACAATACTTGGCATCCTCCTCATCATATTCTTCATAATTGTGTTGTCCTCTTTCAATGTTGTATTGTGTAAATTGTGTAAACACAACATCCATTGCATGTTGTCCATCCTGGGAGAGAGATCCCTCCTCTGTTACTCTCCCTGATGGCTCTTCCCATTTTTCCTCCCTCTTAAAGGGTTTTTTTAGGGACTTGTTCCTTATCTGATGCAAGGGTCTAAAGACAGGATGTTGTGTTGCTGTAAAACCCCTTGAGGCAAATTGTAATTTGTGATACTAGGCTATACAAATAAAATTGACTTGACTTGGTGTGTTTGTGTGTGCGTGTGTGCGTGTATGCGTGCATGTGTGTGTGCACTTCTGTCTGCATATGTGAGTGGGTTGGTTGATCGTTACATGTCTGTGTGTGAGCATGCATATGTTTGTGTGTTTATCTTCTGTATGTGTGCGTGTGTTACGTTTGCTTTTGCTGTGTAAATGGAATGTGGTAATTAATGAACAAGACGGTTCAGAGTTGTTTTTTTTGTGTGTGAGCTCACACATCTGGCTGAACTTGTTTGTGTACTTGAATATTCGGTAAGCGTCTCGTGTGTGTGTGTGTGTGTGTGTGTGTGTGTGTGTGTGTGTGTGTGTGTGTGTGATTGGTTTATGCATGTGTGCGTTGTTTATCCCTGTCATAGCTAACAGAAACAGATCTGATACGACGTTGCGGAGCAGCAATTGATCCACTCTAATAGCAGGGTACAGCTTAAATGTCAGCCGCAAGTCCCCCACCCCCACCCCAGCCCCTCCATCCCATCCATCTTTCCTATACTTTCTTCCTTTCCGCTAATTTCCTTGTTCCTGTCATCCCTCTCCCCCCTTCCCCTTTAACTCTTTTTGCCTTTTACTCACATTACAGCTCCCACTGTACTGTACCACATTCCCTTATTCTTTCTTTCACTTTTGTCTCTCTGCTACCTCTCCCAGTCACTTCCCTCCAGCTCCCCAAATACATCCAGTTACCTTTTCTTATTTCTTTCTTTTTATTTTCAAACTATTTCAGTGTTTTTGAATTTGGACATCGTGCAAACAAATGATCTGCAAGCCTGCATGCAGGTAGGCAGTAGCAACAGCTCAGGGATTCTCTTTACCTTGCACTGGGAGAGACGCTGGACCATTAGCTAACGTAGCTCTATGCTAGCCATGGCTAGTCTGCTGTGGGCATGAATGAATAATAGATGGGGTGTCTCTCCTATATTGATAATGAAAGCAGGCTGCTTCTCGTGCTGAAATGCCACTCGGACACGAGGAGAGCTACGTGAAAGGCAGAGAGCACTGTGTCCTAGTGGTTAGCATTGTTGTCTCACAGCCAGGAGGGTTTGAACCCCAGGCCGTCCCAGGTCCTTTCTGTGTGGAGTTTGCATGTTCTCCCCATGTCTGCGTGGGTTTCCTCCGGATGCTGCGGTCTCCTCCCGCCATCAAAAAGACATGCATGTTAGGGTTAATACTCCTGTCTGTGCCTCGGACCAAGGCAATGGAAAGAAGAACTGGAGTTGGTCCCCGGGTGCTGCACGGCAGCTGCCCACTGCTTCCAGTGTGTGTGTTGGGATGGGTGAAATGCAGAGGATGAATTTCCCCATGGGGACAAATAGATGTTTGAGGGACCGGGAAATATGGAAGCAAACGTAGGGCAGGTGGTGCACAAGGGTTATCTCTTCTATGGAGACTGATAAGGTAGGAGCAGGGTGACGATGGTAAAAGATGATAATCCACTCCTGGCGATTTGAATGAATCTGTTCATCTGTTTAGTTTTCATTTTACTGTCCCTCACATCTGTATAGGCCGAGATGGAGATTAGTGGCTCTTCTCTTCATGACACTTTCTGTCCCCTTCGTCTCGTTCCTCTCCCTTCTTATTGAGCCGTCTTGGTTAATCTTGAACTCCGAAGGCTCCTTTTCCAAAGGTTGCTAGGTAATTTGAGTGTATAGATTTTCAGCTCGTTCCCAGTGGGGGAAGAAATCCCTGACCTTCCAGGGTCAGCAGCACGCTCCGATTCAGTAATCCCCCTCCTAAACCTCCTCCCCCTCCAACATCTCCTGATCAACAGTTCAAGGGATCTGGTGGCTCAGGATGGAGGCTTCCTGATTGGTTGTTGCAGGGCGGTAAAGTGAAAACACCCAATCTCTTGGCTTTTCAATGACAGTAAGTGCGTTTGAAGTAGAGGAACGAATCTTTCACTGATCATCTACACTATGATTTATTATTTCGAGCTGTAGCGCTAGTGGAGGGAAAAATCCTAAGAAGTTTTTTTTTTCTCCTTGTAATAGCATGATGCAAAACAATCCCACATCAGTGCCCGGTCTTCCCTGTTTCAGTAGACTGAAAGCCACGGAGCAAATATAAGACAAGCGTTTCTGCACTGCGAAATATGTTGGGAGTCTGAGAATCAAGTCTGCTCAGGAAGTCGTGATTTATAACCCACCATATGCAGCCAGCCCCCTTCTTCTTCACTTGAGAACCCAAGAGAGGTATTGGTACGCTGTATGGTATTCTTACACAAATAATCATGAGCTAAAAAAAAAAAATACTGTTTCAGAACAATGCCATGGGAGCTGACAGCTGGACAATAGAAGGACGTCAACAGTTGATTTCTGTGCTTTTTTGGGCAATTAGGTTTGTGTGTTTCTTCTGCTGTCCCTGGGCTCCAAAAGACCAGCAAATCAAAAATACAGTGAGACAGAGAACATAATGATGTAGGTTAAAATTACGTATTCACACAGGATTTTCTCACGCACAGACAGAGCCTCTCCCCCTCTCCCCTGTGTTTTTTTCCCCTTCTCTCCACTTCTGTAAAGGGGTGATAACTCCAAACTACTGTGGTTAACCAAGTGCTTAGCGTTCCCATTGTTAAACCTATCTCGTGGATTGGGGGGGGGGGGGGGGGGGGAGAAAGAAAAATCTTCTGCAGATCTGTTTACATGACAGCCAGGCCACATTTAGAGTCACATTCAACTCAACAATGCTCTCAGCTGCAGCCGCGGGTTCTCCATTGGTGCCAAAGGGCTCCGTTAAAACCCATATCTAAACCCCAAATTGTTAGCAGAGAATAAAACGGAGTGAATGAACTCGCAGCGTTATGTCAACGGTACTCTATGTACCCTCTGGAATAATCTTGCAACGGTCTTGTGAAACCCATACAACGAAGTTCCTAAACTAATTTTCTCTCGGGGGTTCGGAGCCAGATGTTGTATGAAACGGTGGGAATAATCCGGTCCCTCATGAATGCATGCACAAACACACCATCACACTGGTTTTAACTGGGGTAGACCAGATTTAATTAGATTCGACTGGGCTGGGTTACTATGTCTCTAGACTGGACTGGATGGGACCAGAGCAGATTATACTAGACGGGACTGGATTTGGAATAATCCAGAATAAGATCAAATTCCCCAAAGAAGGTGTATGTCATACTCTAGTGACACTGAGGCATTGACAGAATGAAGAGAACAATATGGCCCTGGTCACATGCACAGACATGAATACTTTAAGACTAGATGGGGCCAGAGTGTGATAAAACAGATGTTGTATGACATCTGGGGATAATTTGTCCGAAAACACTGACAAACTGTGATGAACACTGAAATGTTTGATAAATGCATGCCTATTTTTTTTTTTGGGGGGGGGGGGACTACTTTGCTGTCCTTAGTGACAATGCTGTTTTATAATCACTGAGACCCTCCTTGAGGAGGTCCAGCAACTATAAACTTCCCAGTCTTGTATACACCGTCCATAATTTTCTCACTCCACCAGTCTGTAACATCTGCACATTGCTGGTCCTGCAGCGTGTCACTGAAGAAAGAGTCGCTCCTGCATCTTATCAGGTTGAAGTTAATCCTCCATCAAAAGCATCCCTTGCTCATTTGCATGACAGAAAAGGTCTAATTGATATTGTTTAATTAGACTAAAAATTCTCTGCAATGACCAGCAGATGGACTGAAAAATGTTGACGGTACACTGCAAAAAATGAAATCTTAACAAGTGAAAATGTCTTGTATTTGGTACAATAAGTCCAATGTTGAGTAGAATTATCTTAAATTATCTTATTCCACTGGCAGATAATTTTGCTTATTTCAAGATTTTTTCCCTGATTTTGGCCAATTTAATCTTGTTTTAAGAAAGCAAGATGAAAATTTATTTAAAACAAGATTAAATTGACCAAAATCAAGAAAAAAAAACTTGAAATAAGCAGTTATCTGCCAGTGGAACAAGATAATTCAAGATCATTCTACTCAATATTGGACTTATTGTACCAAATACAAGATATTCTCACTTGATAAGATTTCATTTTTTGCAGTGTAGTGTACCAGACATCTAGCTAGACCTTCTCAGAATGTAATATCTTTCAAGGTTTTAATTGACTGGGCTCCTTTAAGGCTCCGTTTAAGTCCACAACTAAAATCCAAAAACCAGGGGATTTCAGTTTGTATAGCATATAGGATTGTGTGGTGTGACTATATATTAGTGTGTGTTTGTGTGTGTGTGTGTATGTGTGTGTGTGTGCGCCTGTGTGCTGAGACTTGAGCATTATAATGAACAGTCGGGTCCACGTCCCCGGGCGAGCACAGGGGTAAACATAGCATAGCTGCTTCCTTCTAAGGTATGCTGATAAGAATGTGGGACCGGTGATGTTATTGCCGTTTCTGACTGTTTTTGTATTTTCTGCTGCGGCGAGCAATTTCCACCGCTACTTTCCCACCACTAATGAACCCTTATAGTATGAGGGGCAGCTGCAGACAGTGCATGTAAGTTTATGTGCAGTTTCTGTTAGAGTGAGAAAGTGGGGGTGAGGGGGAGCGATCCCAGTGCATTCATGCACGATGGCTGGGAATGTTTTTTGTTTTTAGCTAGAGCGAGAGTAAGTGTGTAAGAAATCTAACAGTAATGTCAGTCTGGACGTAGGCGATATGAGCGTGTACAGCTGCCACTCCCATTACTGCCTCTCCCCCTCTCTCTGTCTCTCGCCCACCTCCTGTCTCTTGGTCCCCCTCTCCAATCACATTTCCTGTTGCCCTGCCTTCTGTCTCGGCCTGCTGCGTGTCAGTGTGTTACACTAATTCAATCTCCAGTATACAGGCGCTGCACTATAATGACCCATGACATTCAATTAATGCGTTCCCCTCCCGTGGTTGGTTAGGGCAGCAGGCATTTTATGAGGCTCATTTCTAAGCAGGATATTATTATGATACACTTAACAGACCACCAGTAATACATTTACCATGACATCTGATACAGAATGAGAGCCATGAAGAGAAGAGCAGAGCAGGTTTGGCCACAGAATTACTGATATGTTGCCTTCTAGTCCAAGTGTAAATTAATGTTGCATACGTGTGTGTGTGAGATTTTGAAATCCCTTAAAAAGCTGGCTGTCATATACAATTAGATATCATGTGATGTATAAACCCCAGAAATCGAGGGGCGACCAGGTGGCGTAGCGGTCTATTCCGTTGCCTACCAACACGGGGATCGCCGGTTCGAATCCCTGTGTTAACCTCTGGCTTGGTTGGGCGTCCCCACAGACACAATTAGCCGTTTCTGCGTGTGAGAAGCCAGATGTGGGTATGTGTCTTGGTCGCTGCACTAACGCCTCCTCTGGTCAGTCGGGGTTGCTAATCAGGGGGGAATAGCGTGATCCTCCCATGCGCTACGTCCCCCTGGTGAAACTCCTCACTGTCAGCTGAAAAGAAGCGGCTGGCGACCCCGTATGTATTGGAGGAGACATGTGGTAGTCTGCAGCCCTCCCCAGATTAGCAGAAGGGGTACAGCAGTGACCGGGACGGCTCAGAAGAGTGGGGTAATTGGCCGGATACAACTGGGAGAAAAAGGGGAGAAAATAGCATAAAATAAAATAAAAAACTCTCAGAAATCTGAAAAGTGTAATTTTTCAAGGTTTTCATATCAGTCAATCAACCAACCAATCAATCAATCAATCAATCAATCAATCAATCAGACTATCTATAAAGCACATGCTGCGTGGGTCCTTGGGAGTGACTAGAAAAGACCGGAAGAGAAACGAAGAAGTGAGAGCTACGTTCAAGATCAGAGGAATGGGTGAGAAGTTGAGAGAGAGACGATTGAGATGGTTTGGACACGTACAGAGGACGCATGGGTTAGTCTCATATTACGTCACATATCACGTGACGGCAACACATCCGCCATGTTGGAGGACAACGGCTCCAGTCCATAGGCTGCTGTGTTGCTCTCACAGCGCGATGCTAAACGTTTTCTAAACTGCCAGAGTGGACAGAATGTGTTTCCAAGTTTGATTCATGCAGAATAGCTGTCGTGGTTCGATATTTTAGGAAAGAAGGTATTAGACCTGGAAATACCTACCAAAGAAAAAGAGGAAGACAAAAGATGGAGAGACCCCAGAGCGTGATTTTTTTCGTACCCGTTTTCCGGGAACTCTGCCTCTGATTGGCTAGTACTCGTTGCCTCCGTTGATTAGGTTGGTTAAGGTTAGGGTTAGGGTGGGTTTAGGGATGGGGTTAGCCAATCAGAGATAGAGTAGGGGCGGGTCTTCCCGGAATCCAGGTGAACGCTCTCTCAACGAGTACTAGCCAATCAGAGGCAGAGTTTCCGGAAAACGGGTACGAAAAAAATCACGCGAGACCAGATGGAGGGTTAGACTGCGGGAGAGGACTGCGTCAGACAGAAAGCTTATGGAGGGCAAAAATCCACTGTGGCGACCCCTGAAAAACGGGGAACAAGAAAAAGACTATCTATAAAAAAGGGGGGTCCGGGTAGCGTGGCGGTCTATTACGTTGCCTACCAACACGGGGATCGGCGGTTCGAATCCACGTGTTACGTCCGGTTGGTCGGGCGTCCCTACAGACACAGTTGGCCGTGTCTGCGTGTCCTGGTCGCTAACGTGTGGTAGTCTGCAGCCCTCCCCGGACCAGCAGAGGGTGTGGGGCAGCGAAGAAGAGTGGGCCGGATTCAGCTGGGGGAGACAAAGGCGAGAAAAAAAAAGAAAAAGGATCTATAAAGCACATTGTGTACATTAAAATGCAATGCAGGTGACTTTAATTCATGTGATAGTGCACAGATAAAAAGAAGGTGACGATAAAAGAACAAATCAAAGGGAGAACATCTGGCCAAGCAGATGTTCTCAGTAGACAGAAGTCTCTACCATCCGGGCTTAGTGATTCTGCAACCTCTGGGACACGAACCCACTTCATTTGCAGGGAAAACTGAAATGCTGATTCGGGGACTCTTCAAGCAGTTCTGTTTAGGCGGGATTCGAACCCCCCCCCCCCAACATCGGCCATGGTGGGCCAATGAACCTACTCAGTCTCTTGAGATATGTATCACCTCTTAGAAAACACATTTTAGAAAGGATCGATAAAAGAGAAAACGACTAAATGGACGAATAAATGCATAAAAACCAAAAATAAAACAGAGTGGAGAAAATGTAAAAGAATAGAATACAATGACATGGATAGAAATGAAATTGATTATAATAAAACAGACAGAGCCCATCACGATAATGCAGTGAAAGCAAATAGAAAGATGTGTTTTGAGCATGTATTTCAAATGCTGTAGCAGTGGCTTTGCTGCTGTGTGATAATTTGGAGATTGTCTGTGGCTATGAGGGCTCCGCCAGGAACACATCTACGCAGCATCTGCAGACAGGGGCACGTCCATGAATAGATTTATAGCCAAGTAAAAGAATCCTGAAAACCATTCTAGCACTAATTGTGTGATGGAGAAGACGTTTCATAAAATATAAGCGATGTGACATTTATTTTATTTTATTTTTTCTCCAGTAAGTACGTGACTGGTCTTGGGAGTTTTGTTTCGAGCAAGCCTAACAGAAACGTATTGCAATAATCAAGTGTACTAGTAACAAATCCCCAGTATCAGGTGGAGAGAGGAAGTTCTTAAATTCTGAGATATTTTTTTGGTTGATAAAATGTTGTAACGCTCTTTACATGTAGTCTGAAGCTTGGTCCTTAAGATTTACAATTTGACATTTTACTATATGTGTTTACCTTGATCTGCAGGTTTCAACTGCAGTTTAAAGATATTGGGGGGGGGGGTGCCTTAGTAAGCATAAGGGTTTCTACAGGACACTGCAGAAATAGGAAAAAAAGCCAGGCTGTCAATACGAGCTTATTTACTCCTAGTGTCTCATGATGCATGTCAGCAACTGCCCAGCAGCTGTCCCACTTATTGGATTGGTGTTAAGAGATCAAGACATGCCCTTTATGGGGTTATGTGAGTGTGTGAGACGGGGATGGGAAAAGTCACTAACGCAATGCTGACAAGTACACCACACACACACACACACACACACACACACACACACACACACACACACACACACACACACACACACACACACACAGACTGCCTTTCAGCTCAGCAGAATTTACACCCAGTACTACCAATTTTAATTAGGAGAAACTTGATTAGCCCCCATTTCATAGTCACTAAGAATATTCAGTCCTTGTTGAGATTAGGTCCATATATAGTTCACCCGAAACGATACTACAAATTGCTGTATCGAGAGAGAAATGTCTAATTATTTGTAAACGCACATACAATGAGCCACAAATATTCCACGATATGTGACTTGTAAATTGGCATTTAAAGAAATGTGCTATGATTTGTACTATTTGCGAATATATCGTTTGTAATTTGTTAAAAAAAATACTTTGTGGACGCATTTCTCATGAAATGTCATTTGGAAACCTGCAATTCAGCGTGTGAAGTGCTGAATCTGAATTTGTGGCTCGACCAGTACACGCGTTCATCCCCTCTTCCAGTGACGTCATTTTGAGATTCTTTTCGCTCTTTAGCGATCCACATACAAATAATAGGTTGGACGGTTTGGAGACAAAGCAAGAGAGGCGAGATTGAGATGGGTTGGACATGTGTGGAGGAGAGATGCTGGGTATATTGGGAGAAGGATGCTGGATATGGAGCTACCAGGGAAGAGGAAAAGAGGAAGGCCCGAGAGGAGGGTTATGGATGTTGTGAGGGAGGACATGCAGGTGGCTGGTGGGACAGAGGAAGATGCAGAGGACAGGAAGAGATGGAAACGGATGATCCGCTGTGGCGACCCCTAACGGGAGCAGCCGAAAGTAGTAGGAGATACAAATAAAAACAGCTGTTGATCCACACTCAGATGTACGCCCCCTCCCCCCCTTTGACAATGATATCCGCTAGGCGGCAGTGTTATTCTCTGCATTGATGGCTGTAGGGCGCGTAGAATTAAAAACAGACGTCGTATTAGCCACCTAGGCCCATTGCTGTAACGCGTCAACGTCACCGCCATATTGGACCGGGCATGACTAAACAAAGGGGGGGGGGGGCTGCGGTTTTTTTCAGGATAAAAAGCACTATAATGTTTGAATTTCTCAACCGATTTCATTGAGTCGTTTTTATATTCAAGTGTTTATGATCTACGTGGATTACAAAAACGGATTTGTCTCCAGTTACATAGAATCTCAGTAGCTAGGCTATTATCGCTGCTAGACGCCCGAGAGGCGTGTCGATCAAAATTAGGCGATCTTGCCTGGTCCAATATGGTGGCGAAGTTGACAGACGACCCAGCGGCCAATTTGGCGTCTATTCATATCATTATCATTGTTATTATTGTTATTATTATTATTATTATTATTATTATTATTGAATAACTGCATATACAAACAGCTTGACTTTGACATCTTCACAGTACACAAAAGGGAACAGGTGCATAAAAAGGTGCGTCTATTCATATCGATGGTAGCGCATCCGTGCCGCCTGCCCGGGGCCGTGCCTATAGTCCCCGGGTCCTATATTCCCCGGGTCCTATGTTCCCCGATCGGGGAACATAGGACCCTTTCGAAAAAAAAGGGTCCCATATTCCCCGTTTTCCCCTAAAAAGGTCCTATAATCCCCGTTGCAATAGACACCGGGGAACATAGAACCCTCTTTTGGAAAAAGGGTCCTATATTCCCCGCTGTTTCCAGGGGAACATAGGACCTTTTTCCAAATAAAGGGTCCTATATTCCCCGCTATTGCCAATCGAGGAACAAACCGGGGAACTTAGAACCCTTTTTGCAAATTATTTCCTTAACGGGTCCAAAATAATAAAAACTGGGGTCATGGCTGAGATGTAGGCTACGACAATCTATTCCTCCGCTGATTAAATTAGGCCGTATTACCATTGTTGGCTGTTGTATATCGCAGGCCACCTTGAGTGCGTATCCAAATTCGGCCTATAGAGGAGGCTGTAATTTGCTTTATTGTTATTTCTTACCGATATTTACTGCAGTAGGCCTAGTTAGTTGGCTCTCCGGCTCAGCATGGACAGTCGGCAATCAACGCAAGTTTGTCTTGCAGTAGGCCCGCCTACCAGTATAACCTAGCCATTTTCACCTTCGCTCAAAGTTCAATTTGCACAGCACTGGACACTTCAGCCACTTTCTTGTTACTTTGCAGTTCGTTTTCCATATTAAATCACTTGGCAGACTTTCTTTCAAAAAGACTTTAATGATGAAGTTTTTAGGCAGAGAACTTAGACCAGGACTTGGGAATTTAGGACCAGCACAAAGTATCCATCAACGGGGGCCGCCTACCTTACACAATAGGCTAATTGCCTAATAACAATAATATGTACTTCTCAAAAAAATAAAGGCTTGTGGAGGTGCTAAACCAAAAACATGAATCAAGGACGAACATCAAAGGATGTAAGGTAACACTCACCAAATGGTAAAAAAATAACAGAGGCAGCCCTCTATTTCACCATTTTATTGTTTGGCATCAGTCATTAAGGTTTCTGAAGAAGACCACCCGGCCAAGTTATTGACTGATGCCAAACAATGAAATGGTAAAATAGAGAATTGTGTCTTTTTTTTTCATTTGATGAGTGCTACCTTACATCCTTTGATGTTCTTCTTTAATAATAATAATGATAATAATAATAATAGCCTAATTATAAAAGAGGCCTAGTAACAAATAACAATTACAGGCATAATACTATCAATAGTAACACTGATAATAGGCTATTAATAACAAAATGCTTCTAGTAAAAGCTTGGCTGAAAAAGGGTTGGTCTATGGCAGAAGCCCCCCAGAAAAAGGCATGGTCTAAAACAAAAAATCTCCAAGGCCTAACTAGCCTAATGTTAAGGCTTTTTTCTTCTTCAAAAAAGCAAAATGAGTAGTCCTAGCCCATTAGGCTACTCAACAAAGAGGGGCTAAAACCTCTACTCAGCCTATCTGAAAATGTGATGGCTTACAGCCCTCCAATATGATTCCAAATCTCTGTGACCAGCATCCAGTTGACCCTTGAGCCGCAGGAGACGGGCCTCCAACCTCCTCCACTTGGGCTTCCGCCTTGGGGGAGCATCTCCTCGCTCCGCCATCTCCAGCCTTTCCTCTGCCAGGGTTTGCTGGTCCTTAATGTGGCGCAGAAACATCCAAAGGGATGGGTGGCGCACTTGGACCGCATCATTTAGAGTGCGATGATAAGCTACAAAAACAAAAACAAGAGGTTAATCATGTAAACTGTTAAAGAAATGTGAATATGCTGAACATGTTGACAGTGGCTTGATAAACATGAATGCATAATACAGCTTTAGGAGTGTAGGCCTTTGTGTGATGTAGACCTCCAAAAATTATGCTGGATTGTGTTAAACTGATTTTTAAAATGAAAGTTAAATACATAGCCTATGGTGAATTCCACAGCTAATTGATGGAAACAATGTAGATTCATCAAGCTTTAAGAGTATCCAAAGCAATGGTTGACTGTGAGTCCTACACCGATGCTATATTATTTTTTTAAATAATGATACAAATAATCGACTAAAAACAGTATAGCCTAATTTACACAACCATAATCATACAATTGGCCTACGTTATCATAGCCTGCACGCTTCTGTGGTGTCGCATGAAAATGTTAAGCGTGTTATGGGCCACACATCAAAAATAAAGTCTGTTCGCTGATTATTCAATAAATCAGAAAATAAGTCTTAGTCACTTACACTCAACGTGGTTGTTGGTCCTTTGCTCCATGTTGCGTGCATAGACGTTCCACATTGGATGTGGGAAGAGGGCTCCATCGTGGACGTATGTGTTCCTGACATACTGCAGGAAGTCATGCAGCTCTGGATGGTCCCGCTGGACGCGCCTCGTGTCTGGGTGGTGAACGAGCAGGGCGAAGTTGCCTTGAACTGTGTCCAGTGGTAGGTGGCCGAGTGCAATCACCTTGCGGATGACTGCTGCCAACTGAAGGTCATCCCGGAATGCAGTAGTCAGTCCAAGTCTTTGCACCCTCTTCCACAGGGCTTGACTGAAATGGAAGTAGCATCCACTCACTTGTGCCCTTGGAAGTTCTGTTTCCAGCGCATTGATAAGCGCCTGTTCAAAGTCGCATATGACCTTTTGAGGTGCCCAATGGTGCTGCGTAATCCTCCTGGTTTCCCGTTTAATGCAATCGAGCACCTGCCGGTAGTGCCCAATTGTGCGCTGGCCCATCAGCGCATGCACAAGAGGGATAACGAAGCCATGCATGTTTCCAAGTACTGTAAAAACTTGGCTGAAGGGGCGGGGGCACGTTCTGAACGTTGCATCCATATATATGGTTCCACAGCCTCGCAGCTTCCTGATGTTTCCCTCTGTGGCAAACACAGCGATAGCCCACTCGTTGTCTTGGTGCAGGAGGAACTGTTCCCTGTCCCATGTTTCAGCCCATGCACCTTCAATGACGACATCCTCAAGTGTAGCTGGAATCGGGGGCGTGACTGCTGCGCGTGCTCTGGCCATAACAGTCCTTACAGACTGGAATCCTTGTGGTGGTGGTCTGTCGCCGCCACCTTGGATTTGACGTTGCCGATGCTGCAGGACCCTTTGCGCATTATAGATCCTTCTGATTGGGACTGTTGGCTCCCTCGCAACTTCTGCAATCACCCCCTGTCGGAATTCTGCACGGTGCACCATTTCTCCGTCAGGGGGATGCACGTGTTCCCCAACAGCGTGCACAATAATGTTAGCATCCACATCCTCCACTTCAAATCTATTTGTGATCAGTGGCACTCTACAGTTCCACCTCCAGCACCTCCATCTAATGGTGTCTTGATTGGTGCGGTGCTTCTGCTATCTGAAGTTCTCATGTACCAACACTTTGCCCCCTCGATCACCATCCATAACTATCGCCATTGTTTGTCTTCTTGTAGGCTAGTAAGCACATGACAGTGAGTCCACGAGTTATCACCGATAACAACCGATTGTTGCAAATTGTTGCAAGTTGGCGGGCGGTTTAGACATTGGTGAATTTTGATCATGTGGTTTAGAATGCCAGGAAACTTGCGTGCAGATGACCACACATCCACGACAAGTTTTAAATATTTCCAAACTCGAAATCATGTGTGCATTTGGCTATTTATAAATTATTTTTCGAGCAATATGTGTTTTGTGATTCAGCTTTAGCGTTGTTGATTACCCTTTCATTCATATTTTGTCAAAAAGGCGTATTCATTAGCCTAGGCCTATGTCCCGTTATTTCTGTAGCATACAGCATCTTAGAATCTTAAGAGACCGGGCAGATATTGTTATTATTTTGTTATTACCATGCTATATTAGCCTACTTTATAATTATAAATATTTCAATTATCCAATTTTTAGCATTTCTAATATAAGGCTATATTGTTATCATCATCATCATCATCATCATCATCATCATCATCATTATTATTATTATTAGGCTATTATTATTATTATTATTGTCATTATTATTATGTTATTATTATGTTATTATTATTATTATTATCATTACAATTATGATGCTTAAAGGGCCTTACTGAGCAGATGGTTTCTATGTAATATCTGTCAGATGCTTTTCCCAATAAGCTGGTGTGGTTATGATGGGAACGACGGCTTTCTAGCGAACATAGAAGAAGTGGGTTGGAATTGGCCTGTTGTCGATATCAGCTAGCTTTCGCAGGAGTCTATCCCTGGTACAATGCACTAGACCTCTGGGAGGTGGACTGCTGAGGACGGAACACAACACCTATCCTCAGCTACCAGCACTTCTCGCACAATGTGCTACTCATACGCTGAGTTGGCGGCACCCGGGATCGAACTCACAACCTTGCGATCCATAGGCGAGAGCTCTACCGACTGAGCTACGCCCAGGTACAATTGCCCATGGAGCATAGGCTTACTATATTACATTCAGTCACAGACGAGCCAGCTCACCTACTCGGCGAGGCGCATTTTCCTCGATAAGTGACACATTTCACGCATAAATATCAGAGAACTACCGGGGTGGGTTATGCGCCCAAATATAGGCTATAGCCTAATAAGTTGAAATTGGTTTAGTGTCGAAAGTTTCCACATACTTTAGCCAACCTGGACTTTGTGAATTCGTTTTTGTGATATAAAAATAGAAATCGTATGATTCATTGTCTTCTTAATAATCTGCTCTAAATAATGCATTATTGAAAATGCACTTTTTGCGCCAAACAGCGTCAAACCTGCTGACCGGGGAACATAGGACCTTTCTTTATAAAAAGGGTCCTATGTTCCCCGGGTGCCCTAGGGGAACATAGGACCCTTTTTATAAAGAAAGGTCCTATGTTCCCCTGCACATACAAAACGGGGAACATAGGACCCTTTTGGGGAAAAGTGGGGAATATAGGGCCCTCTGTATACAAAAAGGTCCGATATTCCCCGGTCTCATACAAAGCGGGGAACATAGGACCCGGGGACTATAGGACCCGGGGACTATAGGGAGGACCCCGCCTGCCCCATCCGTTCTGCACATGCGTAAGTGGGTCAGCCATTTTGAGGACTAGGTATGGCAACTCCACTTGGACAAACAATTTCTATATGAAACTTGCCCTGACATAACTTCTGTTATGATTTGGCGCTGTATGAATATACAATTGACTTGAATGTATGCAAAATCTTACACAGTGCAATGTACTTGAATGTGTTTGTCTGAGCTGTCTTTTGTTTCTTCCATCGTTGGCATTAATTTGATTTAAAAAAAAACAACAACTGGTAATTCGTTTTTTAAATTAGAGTATAGTTGTTTTTGGCTTTTTTTTACAAGTTACAGTGATATATTTACAAATGGACATCTATTTGTACAAATCGTAGCACACTTATTTAAATCCCAACTTTTACAAGTCACGAGTAAGGAATTTTGTGTTTGTGGATAGCAAAACACATTAAATCATGGAACATTTGTGGATCATGGTATGTGCATTTACAAATAATTTTGAGGCACTTCTTTCTCGATAGTTCTGCACACACTTACACACACACACCATGCCCTGTCACATGTTTTATGTTACCTGATCAAATTGTAATTGTGCATACATACTTGCATGCACAATAATCTACTAAAGTGTTACTGAATAGTTAGTGGACTGAAATTATGGGCCCATGTGTGTTTTATATTGTTTTTTCATTCATATTGCTTAGCTTGAATTAACACACAGCAACGTGCTTTTCTTGTCACACTGACACGTCTAGTAGCAGCACCATCTTTCAGAATGACTACATTTAAAAGAAGAGGCAAAAATTCCTGACAATTACTAGGCTGCACCAAGATCAGCTAGAACCCAATTTGAGGAGACTCATCGGGTTCTGCCGAGTCTCAGAATGTCACCTGTTCTGTCGTCTCTCCCTCCCTCCCTCTTTCTCTTTTTTCCTACTCCTGCTTCCTAGTTGCACTCATACTTTTCACACTCCTCAGTGTATCTTCCCCACTCTCTCTCTCTGTCTCTCTCGCTCTCTCTCCCCCTCTCGCTCTCTCTGGCTCGCTCCTTCACTTTCTCTCTGTTTGGTGAGGAACTAATTAAGGAGGTTTTGTTGCTTGCCCACTGTGTATAATTGCCATCGGGGTCTGCCTGTACTTTACTCGGCAATTACAGGCAGCATTCTTCCCTTCACAAATCGGCTAATTAAGCCTTAAGGACAGTGAGCCGACTATAGTTGCGTTAAGCATTAGCAGGAGTCAGGGATGCCCCTGCTCCCCATACTCCTGGGAAAGGCAAAGGAGGTGGATTCAAGAGTGGTTGCCGTGGTAGCGGTCACATGGTGTCAGATTCTGTATTTTGGTTATCTGTCAGTGTGCATGTGTGTGTGTGTGTGTGTGTGTGCGCGCGTGCATGCATGCATGCTTCATGTGTGTGTGCATGCGTGCATGCTTCATGTGTGTGTGCATGCGTGCTGTGTGTGTGTGTGTTTATCCACTCATCTGACAAATATAGAGCACCTGAATAGATGCTAGTAGATAGGCAGTATTCATTTGCACTCTAAATTCCCTTCACCCTTAAAGCTTATTCTGGGATTGATTGATTGATTGATTGATTGATTGATTGATTGATTGATTGATTGATTGGTTGACTGATTGACTGGTTTATTTTATTGTCCACCTCAGTGGAAATTCCTTTCGCTTCTCCCAAAGTACAGCAAAAATACCTACACCACACAACACACAATTAAAAAAATACAACATGCAATAGCGCAAACGGCCAGGTAGCAGCAAATATGTTGGATAACTAATACCAGAGAGCAAATCTTATAAGCTAACAAGTGTTCCCTGATGCAGTCATTCTGTGTTCAATGCCTGTATGGCATAGGGAATAAAAGAGTGCTTGTATTTGTTCCGGCTGGCCTTTGGGATCCTGAATCGACAGCTCGTTGTGTAGTGGGTGTGAGGTATCTGCATTTATATGTTTAGCCTTCTTGTGTACAGCGTTGTCAAATGCATGGCGAAGTTGTTTTTGTGACTTGCCAATCACTTTCCCTGCAGTGTTAACAATTTTGGAGAGCTTGTTTTTGATCGTAGGGTTAAGGATGGGGTTGCGTCTGTTCCCTGTGACACAGTCCCTGTGTGGACTGTCTTGTCATTTTGATTGATAGTGTTGTGTGTTGCCAGCCGATGTACTGCTTGTCTTGCAGTATGGCCGTGCTCAGTGCCGCACAACAAATTGCTTTAGAGCGAACGAATGTTCATATTGCAAACTAAATATTTTACTGTAGCTACGCAAAGACTGCATTACAGTTCATTAATATAAATGGGCGATAATAAATGTTTTAATGCAGCGTCTCTTGTATTCTTACTCACCAGCTCTGTAAGCGTTGATGGCTATTGGCTATATGATTAACTATTCATGCATTTTTAAACATGACTTTAAAATCGAATATGTATGCTCTAAATTGGCGAAGCCATCATACCATACAGTGTGAGCAGTATGTAGTTTTGGATAAAGTAGAAAATTATTTTCGAGCGTCACAAACCATTTGGTGCAACGTAGACCAGTGAACCCAGTCTTTATGCAGGCATCAAATGTAATGTCAAAACTGACTCTTGGGTTTCAGTATTGCTTTCAAGCCTCTAACAGGGTTTTCTTTTGTGCAGGGAAGGCGTGATGTAGGCATCAGAATATGGTATGACATGCGTCCGGGTGGCGTAGCGGTCTATTCCGTTGCCTACCAACACAGGGATCGCCGGATTGAATCCCTGTGTTAGCTCCGGCTTGGTTGGGCGTCCTTACAGACACAGTTAGCCGTGTCTGCGGGTGGGGAATCGGATGTGGGTACGTGTCCTGGTCACTTCGCTAGCACCTCCTCTGGTAAGTCGGGGTGCCTGTTTCAGGGGGTAGGGGGAACCGGGGGGGAATAGCGGGATCCTCTCATTCGCTACATCCCCCTGGTGAAACTCCTCACTGCCAGGTGAAAAGAAGCGGCTGGCAAGTCCACATGTATCGGAGGAGGCATGTGGTAGTCTGCAGCCCTCCCTGGATTGGCAGAGGCGGTGGAGCAGCAACCAGGATGGCTCGGAAGAGTGGGTTAATTGGCCAAGTAGAATTGTGGGGGGGGGGGGAGAATATGGTATGAAATGAGTGATTAAAGAGGGAACGCTTTAAACGGGAAAGGATTGGCAGGGTATCATCGCAGTAATTATGCTAAAACGGCATAAGTGAAGACATTTGCGGTTTGATTTTAATATGTTGGCTTCGGAAACCACAGTAGTGTTCAAACTCTTCCGTCCACTGTAAAACTGTTTCTTGTAGTCTGTTTACTGCACCAACTCTTTAATAAATAATGAAAAGGTAAATAAGGCTTCCTGAAATTGATGCCCCTCTTAATGTTCGAAATGCAACTTTCATTAAACAGGAACCTCAGGCATTCCCCATCTGCACACGTCCACACAGAATTTATTTTCCCCCACGGTACAAATTTGCATGGAAATTGAATAATTTGTGCTTATTTCCTAAATAGCTTTAGCCTCAGTATTTCACCATAAAGACCTAAATAGTCATTTAGGATGGATTTGAGCTGTGTTTCAGACTCAGCGCTGTGGGGCATGACCAGGTTTATTGTTAATTAGAATTGGATATTTCATTAGTAAACTTTACATAAGCTGTCAAAAGTTTTGACTCTCTTTGCTGAGTTGGTTTCCATCTCAGTTGCCTTCACGCTGCAAGCCTCTTCTTGCAAAAACAAGGTATGCAGCTCTAGTTTCTTGGTCTTTCCAGGCTGGTGCCATTCAGTGACAACTTTCCTGGAAAAAGATGCAACAGTTTTCCTCTCAGCTCAATAGAGTGGTTCCTCTGTTCAGCGTCTTGATAATTTTAAATGGCCTGTAAGGGTGTTGCTTAGCAAAACTACAGTGTAGGATTTAATGTGATGTAAGATTGACATTAAAACCAACTTCAGGTACTTTGATGCAGCAAAGAAGGAAGCCTGTGGATTGAAGATAAAACCCTCCACTAAGTAGCCCACTACAGACTGAAGAGGCCTATCGCGGCCAAAAGGAGCTCTCTGAGAGACTAAAAATGAAATGTTATAACTTCTGTTCCCTGAAGGAGAGGAATTAGGTACCATGGGATATCATGACCTGTGTGGCCAGACTTAGGACATCTCTAAATGGTAAACGGACTGCATTTATATAGCGCTTTTCTAGTCTATCAACCACTCAAAGTGCTTTACAACGTGTGCCGCACATTCACCCATTCACACACATTCATACACTGATGGCGGAGGCTGCCATGCAAGGCGCCAACCTGCTCATTGGGAGCAGTTAGGGGTTCAGTGTCCTGCTCAAGGACACTTCAACGCGCTCTCTGCAGCAGCCAGGAATCGAACCAGCGACCTTTCAGTTACTAGATGACCTGCTCTACCTCCTGAGGCTTGCCGCCCCTTTACGGCAGATGATCTGTGGTGATGTATGTGAGGCCCTGCCTGCACATATAGTATGCATACATCCGTCACCATGGCCATCCCTCAGTTTGATAGCCGCTCTTCACTGAGCCCAGTTGAGCAGTGGGGCAACACTGTAAATTCTAAAAGTTAAGTTTACTTAAAAAAATTAGGAAACCAATTACCTTGGCAAAAGTAAATGAACTTGTGTCAAGTTATGTGAAATGATTTTATGTGAAATGATTTCACATAATTTGACACAATTAAGTTCACTTCCTTACTTTTCCCAAGGTAATCAGTTTCCTAATTTTTTTAAGTAAACTTAACTTTTAGAATCTTTTAGAATTTGCAGTCCCTTTCCTTCAGGGGACAGATTTTATATTCGTAACATTTTGTTCCCTTGCAGTTGATTCAATCAGTATAACTCGTATAATATGGGACATTTATACACACCCTGCAAAGCAGCGACCAAACCGGAGTCAAACCTCCAGCACTCTAGCTTATCATAGACCCAGGAGAATGGACAGAATGAGCCACCAAAGGGGGTGTCACATCCAAATGGTAAAACCAAAAAAAAGTGTTCAGGTGATGACCTGCCTGTCTGCAGCAAAGACGTCATTCACAGATACCCCTTTAAACAAAGCTCGCGATGTTGCCATGCCCCTGGTCAAATGTGCCATCTCCCCGTGAGGCAACGGAAGACCTCTGCTGCTGCAAGCCAGGGACATAGCCTCCACAACTCAGTGAGAGAGCCACTGTTTGAACAGAGCTCTGCCCTTTGCCGGATTAGCAAAACAGACAAACAACTGGTCACATAAACACACACTCTGAGTGTGGTCTATGTAGGTGATTAGCACATGCTCTGGACACAGAATGCAACCTCCTCTGCTCCTCAGATGCAAAAACGGGGATAAAAGCTCAAGAGCTCAAAAGCCATAGAGTTATAGGCTTCAGGGATGATCTTGGGCAAATACCCACGTTTTGGCACAATGTAACCCTGGAGCCATCCAAAGTGAACTGGGTACAAGAGGGATACACAGGTAAAGCATGAAGGTCGCCCACCTACTTTGTGGAGGTCAAAGTGAGAAGCAGTGCAGTCTTGTATGAAAGAAATTTCATATCTGGAGACTCAAATTTGCTCAAATGGGGGACCACACAGCCTCAATCACCAAAGCCAATTCCCACGACGGGACACTGGATTTAACTGCAGGCCTCAGTCGGCGGACTCCCTGTAAAAAACACACGGCAAGAGGTTGGGTGCCTGTCATCATTCCATCAAAGCCAACATAACAGGCAGATATAGCTACCAAATAGGCCTGAATTATGGAAAAGGAGAAACCCTTATCCAGCAGCTCTTGAAGGAGTGCCAAAACATCCACAATAGAGAACTGCAGTAGGAGTACATTTCGGTCCTGATACCACTGTTCGAACACCCACCATTTATAGGTATACACACCTCTATTTGATGATACCGTCACTATTTGGATGGTTACCACCACACTTGGGGGGGGGGGGGCAGAACCTCAGCCTTTAAATTGGACCTCTCAAAAAGTAGTCATGCAGGTACCACAGTTCTGGGTGCGGATGAATCACCTCTCCTCCCACTTGAAAAAGGAGGTCCCTGTGAAGAGGAAGCTGCCAGAGCCTCGCTGCCAGCAGACTGATTATCTCAGCGTACCATGACTTCGTTGGCCACTGAGGGGCCACTAGGATCAGGGACAGATCCTGCTGGTGCACCCTCTCTAGAACAGGCATTTGCACTGGGAGAAATGCATTTACAGGAGGATGTTGAGCCATGTGTGCACTAGCTCATCCATCCCCAGAGAAGTGTTGTAGTCTGCTATGAAAAAGAACAGGAGGCAGTGGGTATTTGCTCCAGAGGCAGAGGTCCACTTCCACCCTGCCGAAATTATACCATATTTGAGCCACCACCAATGGGGGCAATCTCAACTCTCTCACAAGAGGTTCCCCCCTGGAGAGAAGGTCTGCCCCCAGGTTCATGTGGCCTGGGACATGGGTGGCTCTGAGAGACAGAAAATTAACACTACACCACAGCAACAGAGGGTGAGACAGTTATAAGAAGGGAAGTGAATGGGTCCCTCTCTGCTTGTTTATGTGGGGAAACCGTTGTTGCATTGTCTGTCCTAATCAGAAAACGCTGGCCTGTCAGAATTGGATGAAAATGCTTTAGAGCTAGAAAAGTCGCTTGTAGCTCCAGGTGGTTGATGTGAAGCTTGCATTGTACTGACATTCAGACCCCTCTCACTACCGCACCGTCGCACAGAGTCCCCCACCCCCTCAGGGAGACATCTGTGGAGACCACCTGGCAAAAAGATGGCCTCCCTATAGGGGAGGCCTGGCATAGTAAACCAGGTCCCCTCCAAGGGAGCAGAGCAGACATGCATGAAGAGGTTATTGTCAGCCTCCTCTGGAGGTGACGCGGCACATACAGCTGGTGAGATTGAATCTGGCATTGAAACACTCGCATCTTTAACAGACTGAGCCGCACTACAGCGATCATAGATGCCATCATGCCTCCTAGCTGAAACATTTTCCGGAAACGCAGTTTGCGTTCCAACTAGGGGTGTAATGGTACACGTATTCGTACCAAAAATTTTCAGTATGGGTCTTTCGATTAAGCACACATGTACCGAACTAATGCAGCATTGTTTTAACCACTGCACGTGTGGAACCTTTGTGTGTGTGGAATTGAATTTAAAACCTCGAGTTTCCCTCCTATTAACTTTTTCAAAGGGCCGAATGTTGTATGTTTAGCCACCCACTACGCATGCGCACACGCCACAGAGATTGCTGGTAATTTAGCACAGTGCAGCCTCCTCATAGTTATGGCAAATGCAGATAAACCAGAGTGTAGTGCCAACAGATCTGCCCTCTCTGCAAACTCATGTTTGCAGAAAGGCAAACATGAGTTTGCAGAAAGGGCTGAGTTAATTTTTCGGGAAAAAACAACAACATGAAGATACAATGATCTCAGTATAAGCTGGGACTGTTGCACAGTCCTAATGTGAAGTTGAAAGCTGCTAATGTGAATACAAGTACAGTACAATTCAAGCACAATTAATTTTCTAAATGTTGTACTTTAATATATGTTTATTTTATTACATTTTTATTTATTTGGGAGAACATTTATTTTAGTTTACTTTTAAGTATATCTTACATTTTTATTAGTGGATTGAAGCTGGTTGCAGTATTATTATTAATAATAATAATAATAATAATAATAATGAGATAAAAGCCAACAAGCCCAACATCGTTATCAAGGACAGGAAGGAAAAGAGGTGCATGCTCATCAACATGGCAGTACCATCCGAAAAAAACACCCCAGTGAAAGTCACAGAGAAGCTGACCAAGTACAAAGCCCTGGAGATTGAAATCAACAGGATGTGGGGTATTAAGACCGAAACAACACCAATGGTCATCAGAGCTCTAGGACTCATGAAGAAGGGAATGGAAAAGTTCACCAACCGTATCCCAGGCAACATCAACATCCATGCAGTCCAGAAGATCGCCCTACTCGCAACAGCCCACATATTACAACGAGTACTGTCAATCAAGTGACATCTACCCTATAGTGTCTCAGGTCCATAGTTTGGACCTGGCTCTATAGGATGTAAAACAGGAAACATGAAAGAAATAATAATACATTTTATTTGTCGGTGCCTTTCAGAGCACTCAACAACACCTTACAGAACACAGTTAAAAAATAAGAAGCACTGTATCAGACAGCATAGAGTCAAAACAAAGCAGGGTAGACAATAAGTATAAAATCATCATCTGCACAAAACTCAATGAAGCGTGGATCAGACTGTATATGCCAGTTTGAAAAGGTACATCTTGAGATGGGATTTGAAGGTTGAAAGAGAGTCAATGTTGCGAATGTCTTGTGGGAGAGAGTTCCATAGGCAGGGGACAGAATGAATGAAGACTCTAGACCCCATGATAGTCAAGCGGTCCGATGTTGTAGTGAGTTGGAGAGCAGAAGAGGATCTGAGAGTGCGGGAGGACGTGTGGATATGAAGGTGTTCGGAAAGATACAAAGGAGCTAGGTTATTAAGGGCCTTAAAGGTGAGAAGCAGGATCTTGAAGTCAATACGGTGTTTAACAGGGAGCCAATGGAGTTGCTGAAGAGCAGGAGTGCTATGATCTATGGAAGGAGTTCTGATAATGATACGGGCAGCTGAATTCTGGACCAGTTAAAGTTTATGAAGACCAAAGAGGATAGAATTGCAGTAGTAAATACGGGATGTAACCAGGGTGTGAATGAGTATGGCGGTGCTGTTAGATGTAAGTGATGGGTGAAGACAATAAATATTGCGTAGGTGGAAGTATGCAGAACGAGTAATATTGTTGATGTGAGCTTCAAAAGGTAATGTGCTGTCCAAGATGACACCCAGACTCTTAACCCGAGGCAATGGAGGAACTATAGAATTGTCAATAGTCAGAGAAAAACTATCAGGTTTAGCCAAAGTAGATTTAGTACCTACTAGGAGGACCTCGGTTTTATCACTATTAAGTTTGAGGAAGTGGTATGGAAATCAGGATTTAATTTCTAGTAAGCAGTCAGAAAGGGAAGTGGGCGGAAGAGTGGAGGTAGGCTTGATGGATAGATAAAGCTGGGTGTCATCCGTGTAGCAGGGAAATTGAATGCCAAATTTCCTGAAACTGTGGCCAAGAGGTAATAGGTAAATAATAAATAGAAGGGGTCCCAATACAGGGCCTTGGGGAACACCAGTGGTAACCGGAAAGGACAGACTTCTTTTTATTTAAGAAAGACAGAGCCATATTTCCTCCCTCAGCACTGCTGCTGCTTCAACTGTTTATTATGAAGAGGAAACAGGGTGGCACAGGGTGGAACTATAACCGGTAACCTATGGTAATGATTCTTTCTACCCACTGAGAAGCTGTGCATGCGCACCACAGATGGCGGCGAGCTGCTAGTTGACTGACATGCAGCACTGTAGGAGAGGGGTTGTTGCCTTCTGTTGTGCCGGTGGGGAACAGCATCACCTGTGCATCCTGACTTATTTGATTTGTAATGTTTTGAATACAAAATGCACTGCTTATTGAATTCAACCGATGAACATTTACAATATTCACACAGTGAACTGAAGGCACCTTTATTGGGGTACTGGAAAAGTGGCAAACATTGAAAACACTTACTGTGGTCACCTGAGAAATATTTAACGTATCCAAACTTGGACTACAAATTGAGGCAACAAAAAGGGCATTTGTGTGAATGTGGGGGGGGGGGGGTTATGCTTGGGAGATTTTGTTAAGCGAGTAAAATTTGGGACTGGGCCCCTGAACAGAACATGAAGTGTTGTGGTTACACCGCCCCGAGCTGCCTCCCCGGCATGTTCAAGCCACTCCCCCAGCTCGGACGTGCCGGAAACATCCGAGCGCTCGGCTCGCGCTCTGAGGAGACGAGCGCTGCACTGCACCAGGTGTTTGCCATCATCCATCAGGCACACTTGTGGCAATCAGGCAGCCTTCTACAAGAAGCCTCCCAGAACGTCTCTCAGGGCTTCGACGTACTGAACCCTGCGGTAAAGTTCTGACAAGCCCTCCAGCGTTCCTTGCATTCTGTTTATTCCCCAGTGTCTTATCTTCGTGTCTCTGTTTCCTCCCAAGACTCTCCCTCCGCGATTTCCACGGCTCCCCGCATCTCCCTCGTCCCCAGTGACCTTCACGTTTCTCCCCGGACCTCTCCTGCGATCTCCCCCCTTGTCCCTCTATCTGGACCCCTCCTTTCGGACTCGACTTCCCGGATCTCGGACCTGGACTTTCTCGGACAACCCCTCTTGGATCACGGACTGGACTTTCTCGCCAGGTGCACGCACATTTTTTCCACACCTCCTGGTCATTTACATACCGCACCACACATTGGCTAAAAACACTCACACATAGTTATACACGCAAACCACTGGACACCACACATAGTTTATTCACACATCCCACTAACCGAACGCCTTTTTTTCACCATACATTTCCCTCCCACAATAAAACCTCCCTTTGTAGCTTTTGAAGTCATCTCGTGTCTGTCTGTCTTGGGTTTCGCCACACGGGTCAGGTTCTGGTGCGCGAGCATAACAGAACGTCGGAGCCATTATGGACCCAGGCAAACCCAAGGAGCGGACGGTCCCTGTGACGCCCCAGAGCCCCGTTCCCCTAGAGGCAGTAGTAAGAAGTCACAGTTGCCAACTTGCCTCTCTCCGCTCAGAGCTTACTACTGCCTTCATCCGTGTCACCGGAGAGATCAACGATCTTCAGTCCGGCTCCCAGGCCGCGACGAGCGCGTTAGATGCCCTCACCGCGCAGATCGCTGCACTCTCCACAGCGGTCTCCAGGATGAGCGACCACCCTGCCCTGGCCTCGGTCTCTGCCCCCAGCTCGGCCTCCGGTTTCCCCGTTTCTGGTCCCGACGTTCCCCCTCCTCCGAGTCAACCCCCACTGGACCCCCGGTGCGAGCCTAACCTCCCCTGCCCCAAGGCCTTCGGTGGGGAGTTCGAGCTGTGCAGGGGTTTCCTTGGTCAGTGTGAGCTCCTGTTCAAACACCAGCCAGCTAGGTATAGGACAGGAGAGACCAAGGTAGCCCTTGTCATGTCCCTCCTCACCGGCAAAGCCCTCAGCTGGGCCATAGCGGCGGTAGGCCATACCGAGCAGCTCGCCTTGGACTATGGTGCCTTCCGCCGCGAGTTCAATCTGGTGTTCGACCACCCAGCTGACGGGCAGGACGCTGCCGGCCGCCTCCATTCCATCCAACAGGGAGCCAGGTCGGTGGCAGATTGTTCCTTGGAGGTAAGGATACTCGCGGCAGACAGTGGGTGGGATGACACTGCGCTCAAGAGCGCGTACAGGAGGGGGCTGACCGAGCCCATCAAAGATCTCATCGTTCGGGACCGCCCTGCCTCCTTCAACGAGCTTGTCACCCTCGCCCTCCAGATGGACGAATTGCTGCGGGAGCGGCGCCAGGAACGCGCCCCGCGCGCTGGCCCCTCCCATAGACCAACCCCCGTCCGTCCTACCGGTGCCTTCCCTGGGTCAGCATCCCGTGGGCTCTCTTCACCCTCACACTCCCCCTCGCAACCCTGGGTGGCTTCTGGATCCAGGCCGGAGGAGGAGCCCATGCAGTTGGGTCGGTCACGGCTCCCGCTGGAGGTTAGGGAGCAGAGGATGCATGGCCACCTCTGCCTCTACTGCGGGAGGTCGGGCCACTATATCAAGGCCTGCCCGACTCGCCCCAAAAGACCCGGCTCACTAGTGAGGGGTGTCCTAGTGAGCCTGACGACCCTTCCTCAGCCCCAGCCCAAGAAGGAGCACAACCACCTTTTTCCGGTCACTCTCACCTGGGGTAACCACTCACTGTCTGTTGGTGCACTCCTGGATTCGGGGGCGGACGAGTGTTTGATGGACATCTCGCTGGCCCGGCAGGCCGGCATTCCACTCGTCCCCCTAGACACACCCCTCACAGCCCAAGCCCTAGATGGTCGTTCAGTTGGTAAGATCACACACAGCACTGCTTCCCTCACCCTCACTCTTTCGGGTAATCACGTGGAAGCTATCCGTTTCTTGGTTTTGCACGCCCCCACAGCGCCCCTGGTGTTAGGAAGACCGTGGTTGGAACGGCACGATCCCTACATCTCTTGGTCTACTGGGCGGATTTTGGGTTGGAGCGTTGCGTGTCATGCCAACTGCCTTCGCTCCGCCCACTCCCCGTCCAGCGGCCTCAGACCCGTGCCTCCTCCCACGGATCTCACTGGTGTTCCTTCCATTTATCACGATTTAGCCCCTGTATTTAGTAAAGACAGTGCACTTTCCTTCCCCCCTCACCGTCCCTATGATTGTGCCATAGATCTCTTTCCCGGGGCCGCCCTTCCCACCGGTCGGTTGTATAACCTCTCCGTCCCAGAGAAGGAGGCTATGCGCAATTATATCACAGAGTCCCTGGCCTCAGGAATCATAAGGCCCTCGTCTTCCCCGGTGGCGGCGGGCTTCTTTTTTGTGGCAAAGAAGGAGGGCAGCCTGAGGCCTTGCATAGATTATCGAATGTTAAATAATATCACGGTGAAAAATAAATACCCACTCCCCCTTATGAGTTCCACGTTCGAGCCACTCACTCACGCCACGGTGTTCACGAAGCTGGACCTGCGCAGCGCGTACCACCTGGTGCGCATCCGGGAAGGGGATGAATGGAAGACGGCCTTCAACACCCACCTACGGCATTTCGAGTACCTCGTTATGCCCTTCGGCCTCACCAACGCCCCGGCCGTCTTCCAGGCATTGGTCAATGACGTCCTGAACACGTTCGCGGTGGTGTACCTGGATGACATCCTCGTGTTCTCCAGGACTGAGGAGGAACACCACCAGCATGTCCGCCTGGTCCTCCAACGGCTGCTGGAGAACAGGCTCTTCGTGAAAGCCGAGAAGTGCGTGTTCCACTCCGCCATAACATGAAGAACACCTCTTGGGCAGCAATGGATGAGGGACAGCAGTGTCTCCCTGCTGCTGGAGGCCCTCTCCACTCAGTCCCAGAGCTAGGAGGGCTGTGGTTTCTTCCTCCTAGGTGCTGAACTCATCTAGAGGTCTGGTGGCGGACCCTTGCTCCAAGCCAAGTGGTGTGGAGTTTGACTGGGTGGTTGCAGCTTCACTGGCTGGGAGCCCAAACTTGCGGATGGCACTGAACTCAGGGGATCCAGGGAGGAGGCCGTGATATTACTGACTTGGAAGTGCTAGTGGGCTGCTTGGAATTCACATCATGTCTGGGTAGGATGCTGTACAGAGCTTCTGTCTGCTTCTTTCTCATTTCAAATTTTGCCTGGATGGCATCAAGTGACTGCCCATATAAATCCTCAGCGGATACTGGCTCATCCGAATAAACGGCCTTGTCCCAATCCAGCACATCAGAGATGCTGTAGATGCCATTCCTCTGCTCAAGGAGAGCGCTGCACAGTGGGACACACAGAGAATGTAATCTGTGGCAATTCTGACCTCATTGAGAAGAGATGCCCATGGGCCATCGGTGGGCATCTGTGTCCGAAGTGCCAGACACATGGCTTGATATGTTTGAAGCATGGTGATGGAGCTCAGCCTGCTGTAAATTTTCTCCAGCTGCCATGTGGAGAACCTGCAGTGCTTGAGAACCCGAGGGGCGCCCACACAATGGTTATGGGATAAGTTGCAAGGGATGGCTCCATAGGCAGAGGTTGACCAAACCAACCCTTTTGGCTCCATCCAGATCCAAATACTGTCCATAGCTGGACACTTTGATGTGAGTAGACAGTGGTTTGTTCCATTTCGAAGTTACCCCACTACAAAATCCAGTAACATGGGCAGGTAGTGTTTGACTATCATCAGCTCAGGGGGAAGAAAAAATACTGTGAACTGGGACGGTTTCTGAGCTGTTGGCGGGAGGGCCACTCCACCTCCAGTCTCTCAGCTGCACGGTGGTACAGGGAGAAGGCTGAATCATGCTGGCCAACTGACACAGTAGCAGCAGTATACTTACCCAACGATCAGGGCTCTTGTTCATCCTCCGATAAATCCCTGCATTACCAAGCTGATATCCAGCATGTCATCGTTGTCATGGCAATTGGCTAGCTCAAGCCATGGCTGGCTAGTGTTTTTGGAGGGCTCCGGCTCAAACTTAGCATACCATACTCCATGTGATCAGCCCTATTACCAGTGGGGACTTTGACCAAAAGTTCTTCACCATTGGACTCAGACAAAGCCCGGTCCCTCAAATCAGGGGGGTTGTGCCATGTGATGGTAATCTTTCCCAGCACTTTCTCCACAAATATGACCCGCCTCTCCAGGGTTGAAAGCCAGAGTTGGCGACAAAATGCACAGGACTCAGGCTCAGTCAAAGCTCTCCTTGTGTGGACAATCCCCAGAAAGACGGAACAAGCCTCATGCCGGTCCTTTTCATGCAAAAAGAGGCAATACACCGCCGGGGACAGGGATGAACAGAAGACTTGTTCTTTGTCTGTTTAGGTTTGGTGCTCATTCAGAGACACAAAACTTGCCGACAAAACACACCCAAAATTAGCACTCTGTGGGTAGCTAATGGCTAACACCAACAGGGGCTGTTAAGCCAACTTCGAGCTGGCAGTAGCCTATTGAAGTAAAAGAGCTAATTAACTGTAGCTTGCTAGCCTGACTTGACAGGTGTTCTTAGCGAGGTGAAGAGTGTAAGAACTGAGGGATGACCATGGTGACAGATGTATATATGTGCAGGCTGGGCCTCACATATGTGACCACAGATCATCTGCCATAAAGGTGTGAATAGAAGTGTCTTCAGTCTGGCCACGCAAGACATGATATTCCATACTATGCGTTGTACCGAGTGAATCGACTGAACTGTGTCCCAGCCAACAACTTTTCTTTCATGTGGAAAGGTCTACGGATCACAAGAAGAAGAAATGCTTCCCCCATCAAAACACACTCTCTCTCTCTCTCTCTCTCTCTCTCTCTCTCTCTCTCTCTCTCTCTCTCTCTCTCTCTCTCTCTCTCTCTCTCTCTCTCTCTCTCTCTCTCTCTCTCTCTTTCTGTGGACAAACTTTAACTTACCAACAATTTCAGTGAATTCTACTAAATATGTGAAAGGCTGCCCCCATTTGCCTTTTACTAATTAATGGCTACATAACGCCACAGTGAAGTCATTCAACTTCCTGAGAACCACAGCCTCTTAGGTCTTCAAGAGGACACATTGGTTTCATCATCAAATACAGTCGGCAGAGGCTGTATTTCCTCCAATGACTAAACAAGTTCAACTTGCTACAGACAATGATGGTCGGAGTCTGCATAGCTCTACTGAGTATCCTCATCTCCTCCATGACTCTTCCAGCTGGCCATTTACACAAGACTGCCAGACTGCCAGACTTTAGACCTCTTAAAGCATGATGCTAATTTCATGCCCAAGTAAGCGATGCTTGATCCAAGCCCTTTTTGTGTAAAATAATTGTCTTTAACTATTTCCAACATTTATATTGCCTCTTTTCTATTTTTAGACATGCTGCCTTGTGTCTAGATTGTTTCAAATGGATTTTGATTGGTTCTAAATCTGCAATAACAAATCTCTAGCAATTGTTAGCTTAGCATGAGCTGTATTTGCTCCGATGTCTGCCAGCAGTGCTAGTTAACACAAGTAGTGATCCTTCTTGTAGCCCGGTGACCGGTGTTTGTTTGTTTGTTCGTTTGTATTTTACTGGCATCCACACCTTCATTTAAGTACAATAATTCCGGCTTTAACAGAGATCATGTAAATAGAATAAAGCCATATTTGTTAGAATTCTTTTTTTTAATCATTATTCTCAACATTGCATGCTTAAACCACCTTTCACATGATATGACATGTTATAATGCTGTTATAGTATCAGGTTTAATGTTTGTTGTATGTTCAAACTGGCCAATAAAAAGGATACTTACTCTAAGGTGGAGAATATGGAAAGAATGTACTTTCTGTTGTTTGGTACCAGCTCTAGCTGAGTATTACATAGGCCTGCATTACATATCTTTTCTTCTGAGCATTTAAAGTGTGCCTACACTACAGTCTAATTACCACTGAAATATATAGGATGTTAGGGGTCACTATTTTTCCTTGGTAGTACACTTATCTCCTCAGACAACCCCTGCACTCCATGCCTGGCTCATATATAAAGCAATGCTAACAGAGGAGCATTCAAAATTAGCATTAGTTAATAAAATGGTCAAAGCCTGAGTCCTGTTGCAGCCCACATGACATCTTATTAGGCATTGTTCGCTTTGGTTTAAAAAGATTGTTGGAAATATTATTTTGGTAATACTCAACATTTTTGCCAGCTTGTTTTTTTTTTCCCCTCAGGGCTCTGGTATGGTCTAACATAAATACATTTTATCTCCAAAAAGCAAATATTTGTTCTTTTGTTGTATGGAGAGATTGAGTAATGCCAGAGGTGGTGATCATATGTCTCAGTTGTTTAATGAAATCAACTGAAATATTCTAAAACAAATGGGGGAATGAAAAGAAAACATTTTAAATTGTTTTAAACACAAACCATTATTTGTGCATGAGCCCTTAGTCTGGTAGAACTAAAAGACTGCGTCAGACTCTTTTGGAGTGTATTTAATCTCCTCTCATGGTTCTGTGCTTTCACTCTTATAAAAACAGAATTACAAGATAAGAGGAGATTTGAGGTTTTGCAGATCACCAACGACACAAATATTTACTGTCCTTAGGAATTGAGTAGGTTGAATTCTGTCCAGGTGCTGATAATGGGTATTATTTCAGTTTCTCACACAACTCTGATTTATTTTTTGTCCAGGCTGCCAGCTCTACAAATACTGAACACAAGTCCATGACAGTGAACTCCACCTCCAGTGATGGACAAGAAAAGTGGTAAGTATCACCAAGCTTGCAGTAGTGCATTCACAAAAAAATCTTATTAACTCCTTGCTCCTCAAATCAGATCTTATTGTTTTCCCTTCACCTGTGAAGGGTGGTAATAAAGGGTTATAATATGCTATTTCCTCTCTGTTTAAACACAACCAGAGTTTTCCTCCTAAGTAGTTTCCTCCTGATGCTACTTGCCCCTGTGTCATATGCATAAGTTGAAATAGCAAAATAACTGTTTTGCATACTGATGAGTGTGTTTGGTAGAATCACAGCATGATTATTGCATCTCAGTAAGTATTATGGTTTTACATAATGAAGTACCATGTGTGCAGCACAGTACAGCCTGTCTTGCGCAAGTGTATAAATGTGACTCATAATGTTATTAATAATAATCTGGGATCTGGCTTGTCTTCATTAGTAAAGTTTGTTGATTTATGCAATAGAAATGTGACTTGTTCTAATTGCATGTCTGATTGATTGGTTAATTGAAATTTACATTTAATTTTTGATCCTTAATATGACTGGATGATTTTGTTATTATCAGTAGTACTAGTAGTCCGAATAGAAATAGTATTTGCAGTGGTATCGGTAGTGGTAATGATCGGTTGATAGATTTACAATGTTTACCTTTTACAGCAAATGGCTTTTCATCCAAGGACCATGATGGGGGAGTTCAGAAGAAGCAGCTGCCCTACTCAGTGGAGACTCCCTATGGTTTCCACCTGGACCTGGACTTCCTTAAATATGTTGATGATATTGAGAAAGGCCACACCATCAAAAGGGTACATATCCAGCGCAGGGTGAAGGGCCCCAAATTTAGTACTCTGCCCAGAAACTTTAGCCTTCCTGGACATGGGCCTAGGCCTGCCCCCAAGGAAAAGGACACTGCTTGGTCTGGCACTTCCACCCTGGGACCCAAACCAAAATCACGGGTGACAGAAGTCCAGCAGATCTTCGACTTCAAGCCCAGCGATGGGGGAATGTCTAGTCAGAGCAACAAAGGAACAACCAGCCAGGGACCTAGCTATGTTTTAGGGAAGCCCAGAGAGGAAGTTAGCATTGGGGCTCGAGGCTTTGAAGAGAAGCCTCTGGGGCTCCAGGGTCGGCCAAACCTTCTCCGAGCCTCCAGCATGCCCATCACGGTGCAGCACCGGAAAGGCTCAGACTCCAGCAGTCCTGACCGAGTGGTGGGCACACCAGAGAATGGCTCATCAGAGAATGTTTTCCGCGCTTCATCAGATATAACAGACAGACGCAGTGTGCCCCAGGACAGGACAGGGCTGCACCAGCAGATCACAGTGGCGCTGAAACGGGTTAGAGAGCTGGAAGAGCAGGTCAAAACCATTCCAGAACTCAAGGCTCAGATCTGCTCCCTGAGAGAAGAGAGGGAACAACTTCTACTTCAGCTCCAGGCCCAAGCAAAAGCCCAGGCCTCCACTTCATCTTCTATCTCAACCCCAAGGTCTCCAGGAGGGCTGAGTCCAGCTCCAAAAACTCAGCCTGAGGGGGTATTTGAAGCATTAGGCTCTGTGCCATTAGAGGAGAAAATGGAGAAGGAGAAACAAGGAGTACTGGAAAGCATAGGGTCACAGATAGAGAGGGGCAGGTATGAATCTGTAAAGACTTCAAAAGCCCAGAGAGAGGTAGCTAGGCCTTCAGAGCAGGAAGAGGAAAGGCAAATACTGCCAGGGGACAAATCTGATGGACAAACTGTGCCATTAGGGAATCTACTAGAGCATGCAAGGGAAAAATTATCACAGGATGGTACAGCACACAAATTAACAACATTTAAAGTGACAATAAAAGAGGGTGAAGGAGTTAGCAATTCTCAAGGTGCTAATGTAGTGAAAGAAGAAAAGCTGGGACATTATCATATTGGTGGTTATGATGATCTGGCTAGTGTGCAGCAGCTGCAAGGCAAGCTAACAACATTAGAGGCTAAGCTAACCCAAGCTAGCCAAGAGCTAGAGAGAACTAACATGCTTTTGGAAGTACAAACGAGAGAAAACAAGTTAAAAGAGGAAAAGATACTGCAGCTGAGTGAGGGAGTGAGAGTGGAGGTGTGTGCCACAGAGAGGGAAAGCAGAGTGAGGAGAGAGAGCATGGACATGGGGATGGAGACCGAAAGAGTGGACTTCCCAAGCCAAGAGACTGAAACAGAATCCCCTGGTACTATAGATCAGGGAACAGACACAGAGAGGATCTGTATTGAAGTGCATGTACCCAGAGCTGAAAGTGTAGAACAGCCTCAAATAGAGACTGAAAGAGTCGCCACAAATGACCAGGTTATAGAGATGGCAGAAGAGACAGCTGTTGTGTGCCTAGCAAGACCGAGAGCCAACAGCGTGGATCAGGGCACAGAAACCGAGAGAGTTGAAACTCAGGACCAGATGACTGCAACACCAGTGGCAGAAAGGATTAACCAAGTCACAGAGACAGAAGGAGAGATGGTGACGGATCATCCAGTGAGGCCAAGAGCCAGCAGTGTAGACCAGGGAACAGAAACAGAGAGGGTGGATACTATAGACAGGGTAACAGAGACAGAGGCAGCGCAGAGGACAGACCAGCAGACAGAGACAGAGGTGGTGAGAGACAGACAGCAGGACAACAATCCAGCCAGGGCTGTAGAAGCAGAGAGTCAAATTGCAGAAAGTGTGAGCAGTCAAATAACAGAAGACAGAACTATTGCAGTCAATGAGAGATTGCAGAATGAGAATACTTATGAAAGAATTGACGGAGATAATATGGATGGTGAATGTGTGGTCACAAATTATGTCACAGAGACCTCTGGTATAGTTACAGAGAGTGTAGCAAACAAAAATGTAGCTTCAGATAATGTAGCTGACAAAGGACACTTCAGTCAAACTGCTGCAATGAGCAAAACTAGAGAAGCAGAAGCTGAGATTAAACAGATCACTCTGCCCAGTGATTCAGAAAAGAGAGACATTTTGCCGCCATATACTACAGTAACTACAGAGATTGTTGAAGCAGAGCAAACTGCAGTGGAGACTGTCAAGGACCAGCAAACAGTAGCATCTAGTGAGATGGTGTGTTTCCAGACCAAAAAGACTGCAGTCACTGACAATACTGTAGTAGTATCAGAGAATTTAGCTGTGAATTCAGAGGCTCCAGTGAGACCTCAAAGAGGCCGAAAGCCCACTACTGACCAGCCACAGCCTTCCCAACTTGAGCTTCAGGCTCCACCATTGCGTCCTCGTAGGGGATCCAGTGACACTCAGCCTCAGCCATCCGAACTCCAGAAACCAACCCAGCCCAAGGCTCAAGTACCGGCCAAATCTCAACTCCAGGCTCAAAAGTCACCCAAACTTGCTTGTGGGGAGTCAAGTGATGCCCAAATTCAGCAGCATGAACCACAGACATCACTCAATGTCCAAACTCAATCCCAGGCTGGGGCATCTAGTGAGGTGCAGTCACAACTGCAACCACAGTCTTCTTCTACGCAACCTGTACCTCAGACCCAATCACCAAAACCCAGTGAAGCCCAAACCCAGTACCAGACCAAGTCCTCTGCACCTCGGCGGGACTCCAAAGAACTCCCGCTCCCACACAAGGGAGCCAGTGAATCCCAATCCCTTCGTCATGGGTCACGTGAAGCCCAGGTCAGCTCTACTCATCGGGGGTCAAGTGAGACATATCCTCAGTCTCAGGGCCCTCGCAGGGGTTCCAGTGATGCTCCGGCACTACGCAGAGGCTCTGGTGAGTCACAGCCCCTTCGCAAAGGCTCCAGTGATTCAACCCATCATCGTGGCATAACTGAAACTCAGGCCCCACGTCGGGACGTGGGTGAAGCCCAACCTACTCGTAGAGGTTCCAGTGAGTCCCCAACCTCGCCTGCGGCCCTAGGTCAAGTTGTAAACCGCATTACAGGGCTTCTGGGGGAGCAGTGGGCACAGCTGGGGAGCAGTTCTGGAGCTCAGCAGGCAGCTGGCCAACAGGAGATCTCCAGCACGCAAAAACAGACTCCAGGAAAAAGAGCAGGGGCAGGGAAAGGGGCATCAGCCAAGCCTGCAGGTAAAGCAGCCTCAGCAGCAACAACAGGAAAACCAGCAGGGAAACCTGGCCCTTCCAAGATGAGCTCTATTCAGAGTCAGCTGGTCAGCTCCCTCAGTGTCCTCTCTGCTTTCTATTCTCCTGGGCAGAAGGCTGCTGCAGCAAACAAACAGCAGGAACAAGGTAGGGTCTGCAGCTCATTTAGAGTCCTATTGGCATCCCTCTTATACACCTCCATAAATGTCTCCATACATTATTGCTGAACTCGCAAAGAAACAATTTAGACTTTGAGTTTTGATTTCGATCTTAAAGGTTGAACTAAACATGAATTTGTTTATTTCATGATCATTTTTCATTTCAGTATGTCACTCCATGACATGAGAGTCAGCACCAATTTCACAGTGTATTTTTGCTGAGAACCACATGCCTCACGTAGAGAAAATAGGCTTGGCGGCACGCGTGAGCTGCCACACAGCCCGCGTTGCTCACGCAGGCTGTATGGCAGCTCGAACCTTTTAACACGGGCACTGAAATGAAAAGCAAGAGGTTCCAGGCAGTGTGGGTGTGGCCTGGGCCTCAGTCTTACACTCAGGCAAATTCAGCTAATGGTTCACACACTAGTCACAATCAAACCCTGACCACAAGGCAGTCTATCTAAGACGGACTGCTTCTGGCTAATTGCAGCTGTAGGTGTTTCTCTCCACTGCCCCAGCCTCCACCTACATTAGTTAAATTCTGTTTTGTGGAGATGCTCTCTACTGTAAATAAGGGGTTGGTTTATTGTTTTATTTTTCAGCTCTACCGAGTGTACCATATCAATGTAAGGATATGCTTCCACTTGGTTCTGCTCTGCATACAGCCGTGGGTGGGGGTTACTGTTTGTGCTCTGTGAAGCATCCTTGCTTGGATTTCTGTGTGGGGGGAGTATTTAAAACTGAATTCAACTTTACAATGGAAGTCTTTCATGATAGTAGGAACACGGACATGATGCAACAGAATGCAAAATACCCCTCAGCAAATAAAATGGCTGTAACTTCATCTCAGTTGGACTGCCTAATTAAATTGTCAAAGAAAAAAGGACCGTCGGGGAAAATCTCGGTTACTCTTCAAAGTTCTTTATCGCGTGGTTTTCTTTTGATACTTTCGAATTGCAAAATTGTTTCGATTTCCATTATAATTTCTTATCAATATGCGAAAAGGGGGCTGACATGTGCTTCTCAGTCAGTCTGGTATCTCATGTCCATCTGGTTTGCTGGCGTGATACGAAGTGATGTGGTTGGATGGAGTCAGAAGTGTCTACCCCAACTGTAGTATTCAACACTGGTATCTTAACTGCAATACAAACATTTTTTTAAAAAAAATTGTACGGCTCCAGAAATCAATTTGCTATGCCACCTTTGAAACCATGCCAATGTTCACCGCGGCCCACGTTTGTTTTCTTCATGGCGTGGCTCCGTGGAGTCCATCTCATCGTCAAACATTTTCATCGTTCAGCCCGTCTTGGCACAAGCTTCAATACTGTAGCGTGTGGACAAAAACATAAGCTAATATACAGACCGTGATGAGAACTACAGTGCCCAGCATGCTGTGTACGTAAGAGGAGGGGCACGCAACCATATGTTTTAGCGCGGTTCTGTACTGGGGCATTCTGGGGATTGTCCGGGTCGGGGACTGGAAGCAGATGGCTGAATAAAGCACGTTATTAATCGCGACTCCCTTGCCTGTCGTTTATGCACATGACATGGTATCAGAAGATCTTCGAATCCACTTACCTCTATAATCGGGAACGGAGTTGGCAAAATTTAATCCCCCCGAGGCATTTGATTTCACGCAACCGGCGGCATGGCCGATTTGGATTCAGAGGTTTTCCCGGTTTCGACTAGCAACCAAGCTAAATGGGGAGGACGGTGAGATCCAAGTCAATTCCTTGATATACGCACTGGGGAAAGATGCAGAAGCTATTTTTAATTCATTTACGTTCGAAGAGGCTTCTCACGCTAACGATTATGACAGGGTGGTCAGTAAACTCAACGAGCATTTCGTACCACGGAGAAATGTAATCCACAAACGTGCATGTTTTCACCAGCGCTCGCAGAGAGCTGGAGAGACTGTCGAGGCCTTTGTGAGGAGTTTATATGAGTTGGCAGAACACTGCGAGTTCGGGGCATTAAAGGAAGTGCATATTCGTGATAGAGTTGTGATCGGAGTTGCTGACCGAGACGTGTCACAGAAGTTGCAGATGGAAGATGAGCTCACGCTAGGAAAAGCGGTGCAAATGGCCCGTCAGTTTGAACTGGTTAAACAGCAAAATGCGGAAGGAATTACAGCTGAACTGAATGCAGTTAGCAAAGCACAGGGCGCCAATACCAACCGCGACCGCAGTAACGCTAGCAACCACTACAATAAGGGCAACGGAAACGCACAGCGGCCCAAAACAGCCTGCCCCCAATGTAATCGCGCGCACGGGCAGCAGCAGGAATGCCCTGCACGCAACAGGCGTTGCAGGAAATGCGACAAGCTGGGACATTTTGCTGCCGTATGCAAAACCAGAGACGTGAGGGAGATCGTTTACCAGGATGATGCGTTTGAGGGCGAAGCGGAAAGTGAAAGCCGCCCCTACTTCCTCGGTTGCATAGAGGGGATGGATTTTGAGAAAAAGTGGCAAGTGGAGTTACCGATCTGCGGCAAGTTGGTTAATTTTAAAATCGATACGGGGGCGGACATCACTACCATGTCACAGACTGCATATAGGTCACTGCCTGAACGGCCACAGCTGGTTAAAACATCAATCGACCTGAGAAGCCCAGGAAGCACTGCAGTGTGCGGGGAAATTTGTGGCATGCATGGAGAGATGGGGGAAGATGCACAAAATTGGGATTTTTGTGATAAAAGGGCCAAATGCCAACAATTTATTAGTCGCAGAGCTGCATGTGAAATGGGCCTAGTTTTTAGAACAGATCAGGTTAGCGAAGATGTTTTCGGGGACATTGGATTGCTTAATTGTGAACCTGTCATGATTGAGCTTAAGCCCAATATACAGCCTTATGCCTTCAGCATGCCACGCAGGGTCCCTTTCCCTCTCATGCCAAAGGTGGACGACGAGCTGCAACGCATGCAGTCCTTGGGGATCATCACAGAAGTGACCGAGCCCATAGAGTGGTGCGCACCCATGGTGCCCGTAGTCAAAAAGAACGGCAAGATACGGATCTGTGTGGACCTAAAGCGGTTAAACCAGGCTGTTAAGCGCGAGTGGTTTATGCTTCCCACGCTGGAGGACATTATGCCCAAGTTAGCAGGGGCAGGGGTTTTTACAACGCTAGACGCATCGTCTGGCTTCTGGCAAATTCCGCTAGATCCCAGATGTGTAAAACTAACCACTTTCATTACTCCCAGAGGCCGGTTCTGTTTCCAGCGGCTCCCGTTCGGCATCACATCGGCACCAGAGATCTTCCAGAGGGAAATGTGCATTCTGCTGAGAGACCACAAGGGCACGGTCGTCGTCATGGATGACATACTCGTGTACGGCAAGGACCAGGATGAGCACGATAGAAACTTGGAGGCGGTACTGCAGACAATCAAAACATCGGGGCTGAAGCCCAACCGGGAGAAATGCCGCTTCAGCAGGAGTGAGTTGCAATATTTCGGGCACATCATCAGCAAAGACGGCATCAAACCAGATCCAGGCAAGGTGAAGGCCATCTCAGACATGCACAGCCCCGATAATGTCCCTTAGGTGAGACAGTGGCTGGGTATGGTAAATTATCTGGGGAGGTTTCTACCCGAACTGTCATCAGTGCTACACCCGGTGAGTGAGCTGCTGAAGAAAGACGCAGAGTGGCAGTGGGGGGAGCCCCAACAGCAAGCCTTCACCAAGGTAAAAGCAATGTTGTCTTCCACTCCTGCCCTGGCATACTAGGATGTAGCAAGGCCCACCATTGTGAGCGCGGACGCTAGTAGTTACGGGCTGAGGGCAGCACTGTTGCAGGTTCAGGGGGACAAAGTTCAGCCTGTTGCCTTCTGCTCCAGAACTCTCACAGATGCAGAGAAGAGATACTCTCAGTTAGAGAAGGAATGCCTTGCAGGGGTGTGGGCCTGTGAGCGGTTTTCCCGTTATCTGTTAGGCTTAGCTGAGTTTAGCTTACAGACAGACCACAAGCCCCTGGCCCCCCTCATTAATGTATATGATCTGGACAAAGTGCCACCGAGATGCCAGCGGCTTCTAATTCGTCTAATGCGTTTTAACCCAAGAGCAGTGTATGTTCCGGGTTCACAGCTGGTGGTGGCCGACGTCCTTTCCAGGAACCCACTCCAGGACGGCCGCGGGGCAGACACAGACGGGGATATGCGTGCGCATGTCGAAGCTGTGATCGAAACCAAACCGGTGTCGAGCACGAAGCTGGACATGTTAAAGCAAGCCACGCGTCAGGACGACACAATGCAGAGGGTGATCGGGTACACCAGAGAGGGATGGCCGAGGCACGTGCCCTTTTATCTGCATGGCTACCACGCTGCGAGGGCATCGCTGTCCGAGGCAGACGGGCTGCTCCTGTACCAAGACAGGATTGTAATTCCCCCCCGCGTATCAGGAAGACATCCTACACAGGATTCACGAAGGGCACCAAGGCCTTACAAAGTGTCGTGAAAGAGCCAGGATGTCTGTCTGATGGCCCAGCATCGGATCGGACATTTACCGGAAAGTTACACAGTGCACATTCTGCCAAATAAATAAGCCCTCACAGTACAAAGAGCCCCTACGTACAACACCACTGCCGCCCGGCCCATGGCACAAGATTGGGGCAGACCTTTGCGAGCAGTATGGAAAAAACTACCTGGTAGTGGTTGATTATTATTCCAGGGACATTGAGATCGCCCAGCTACGGACCACCTCCAGTCTACAGGTGATTGAGCAGCTGAAAGGTATGTTCGCATGATGGGGCGTCCCTGGGGAACTCATTAGTGACAATGCCACACAGTTTACATCAGCCGAATTTAGGCAGTTTTGTAGGAACTATGATTTCCGCCACACAACCTGCAGCCCCCACTTCCCCCAGGCAAATGGAGCTGCCGAAAGGGCCGTCGGGACGGCCAAAAGAATTTTGCGGCAGCCTGACCCTTACCTAGCGCTGATGTGCTACCGCGCCACACCAATTACTGCCACAGGTGCGAGCCCCGCGCAGCTCATGACCGGCCACCAGATCCGGACCAACATGCCTGTGCTGGAGAGGAAACTCCAGCCACAGCTCTTCGACCACAAGGAGGTGGAGAAGAATGACAGAAGGGCAAAAAGAGGCTTATAAGTTTTTCTTCGACAGGAGACACTCTGCACGCGCCCTAACCGAACTGCACTCAGGTGAGAGGGTACAAGTCAAACTAGACGGGCAAAAAGGGTGGAACATGCCCGCAGTCATGGTGAATCCCTCAGGGGAACCACGCTCCTACACGGTGCGTACGGAAGACGGGGCTGTCTTCAGACGGAACCGCAGGCACCTGCAATCCGTGCCTGCCCCTGCAACTGTTGCAACCCAACCAGCCAGAGACAGCAATGACTTGCAGCAGGAACAACTCAGCCCACCGGTCGCCACCTCATCGGGCACTCCCATGGAGCCGGACGTGCCAGCAAGGCCCTCTGGGTTCACCATCACCTCCAGTGGCAGAGTTGTAAAACCCCCAAAGCGGTATGATGTTTAGATACTGAGTGAGCAATGGGGCAGAATAATTCCCACACTCAGTCGAAGGGCTGGGCAGTCTACCCCACCCTTCAGGTTAATTTTTGAATTTTGAAGTGCATGTCTTCATTGTTAGCTGGTTATGCTGTTAATTAGCAAATTGCTAATATGGTATTGCTGTTGCTATGTTTTATAATCTAGCAATGTTATTGTTTCCATTGGAACATACACTCACCAGCCACTTTATTAGGCACACCTGTCCAACTTCTCGTTAACGCAAATTTCTAATCAGCCAATCACATGGCAGCAACTCAATGCATTTAGGCATGTAGACATGGTCAAGACGATCTGCTGCAGTTCAAACTGAGCATCAGAATGGGGAAGAAAGGTGATTTAAGTGACTTTGAACATGGCATGGGTGTTGGTGCCAGGCGGGCTGGTCTGAGTATTTCAGAAACTGCTGATCTACTGGGATTTTCACACACAACCATCTCTAGGGTTTACAGAGAATGGTCCGAAAAAGAGAAAATATCCAGTGAGCGGCAGTTCTTTGGGCGAAAATGCCTTGTTGATGCCAGAGGTCAGAGGAGAATGGCCAGACTGGTTCGAGCTGACAGAAAGGCAACAGTAACTCAAATAACCACTCATTACAACCGAGGTATGCAGAAGAGCATCTCTGAATGCACAACACGTCGAACCTTGAGGCAGATGGGCTACAGCAGCAGAAGACCACACCGGGTGCCACTCCTGTCAGCTAAGAACAGGAAACTGAGGCTACAATTCGCACAGGCTCACCAAAATTGGACAATAGAAGACTGGAAAAACGTTGCCTGGTCTGATGAGTCTCGATTTCTGCTGTGACATTCGGATGGTAGGGTCAGAATTTGGCGTCAACAACATGAAAGCATGGATCCATCCTGCCTTGTATCAACGGTTCATGCTGGTGGTGGTGGTGTAATGGTGTGGGGGATATTTTCTTGGCACACTTTGGGCCCCTTAGTACCAATTGAGCATCGTGTCAACGTCACAGCCTACCTGAGTATTGTTGCTAACCATGTCCATCCCTTTATGACCACAGTGTTCCCATCTTCTGATGGCTACTTCCAGCAGGGTAACGTGCCATGTCATAAAGCTCGAATCATCTCAGACTGGTTTCTTGAACATGGAAATGAGTTCACTGTACTCAAATGGCTTCCACAGTCACCAGATCTCAATCCAATAGAGCACCTTGGGATGTGGTGGACCGGGAGATTCGCATCATGGATGTGCAGCCGACAAATCTGCAGCAACTGCGTGATGCTATCATGTCAATATGGACCAAACTCTGAGGAATGTTTCCAGTACCTTGTTGAATCTATGCCACGAAGGATTAAGGCAGTTCTGAAGGCAAAAGGGGGTCCAACCCGGTACTAGCAAGGTGTACCTAATAAAGTGGCCAGTGAGTGTACATGTTCTTTAAAAGGAGGGAGATGTGATGAGAACTACAGTGCCCAGCATGCTGTGTACGTAAGAGGAGGGGCACGCAACCATATGTTTTAGCGCGGTTCTGTACTGGGGCATTCTGGGGATTTTCCGGGTCGGGGACTGGAAGCAGACGGCTGAATAAAGCACGTTATTAATCGCGACTCCCTTGCCTGTCGTTTATGCACATGACACAGACCATCTGTATATATTGTACCGAATTCGGGGGACAACGCAACCACAGGAGCTGCCGGGAAGCGAACCTGAATCGCCCGCACCGCAGGAGACATCGCTAACCGCTCGACTAAAGGTTTAGACCCACCAGGCAGTGGCCAGCGTGTCTACTTATCCATGCACGTTACAATATCTTAGCGTTCATGGCGTTTTCACCAATCACCCAGCTAACACGACACTTTTTTCTAAATTTATTTCTAGTTTTTCCCCTTATCCCACCCGATTAACCCAACGGCACATGTCCGGAACTCTTGTCGAATAACTCCCCTGGCTCACGTTTCCACAGGAAGGAGATAGTCGTAACACCAGCTTCCTTCGAACTCGTGTCGGCTGCTCTCGCTAGTTTACACGCTGAAGCCTCGCATGGATTGCATCACCTTCAGGCAGCGCCACGGAGGTCCGCCATTTTGTCTGCAGCCAGATGCATCTCGGCAGCAAAGGAGACGTAGGGAGAATGCGTTCGGTCGCTTGGCTGCAGGCGCCCGGATAGGCCAGAGGGGTCGCTGGAGAACGACGAGTCCCCGAACACTACACCGAGCTACACCCACTATCCCTCGGGTAAGGGGTGGCCTAATGAATGCCTTACCCCGTGGACGCTCTGGCCGGGACCGGGTACGGCGAGTCTGGGAAACACCCTTTTTTTTATCTTGTTTTGGTTTCTACTTCACAGTGGCGCCCCCAGAAATTTTTCATAGGGGTGGCCAAATGGGGCCACTGAAAATCTTGGGGTGGTACACCAAAACCAAAAGCCATGACTGAATTTCGGGAATTCTATAACGCTGTTGTAGTATACTGTATAGGCTAGTTGAAAACTGTCAATATGAGAGTTAAGAAAAATATACAGTATTGATTTAAATGAACAGCACCTAATGTAAAATATCAGATAGAAGCATATTATGCATAATCAGAAGCATATTCTGCATATGCGATTCGTGGCTGGGGGGGCCAGGGATAGTATCAGGGTGGCCGTGGCCACCCCTTGAGGGCGCTACTGAGCGTCCATACGTTGTTGTATGACGGTATGTAGCGTGGAGCAGCGACACAAGACGGGGGGGGGGGTGAATCGGTACAGGCCACAAGCAAAACTCAAATAAAATGTTGTGATTGTGTGGAATGCAGTGTAGATAGATAGTGTCCGGCCCCACATTTATTTTATGTTATGGCGGTGCTTGTGAAATATGTGTCATTGTCAGCCGCTGCTATACTTTCCTCTCCTGCGTGCTCTGGCTAATCTAAAACAGTTGGAGCTGTTTTAAGATGTTGATCTATTAGCTTTGAAATTTCATAGCCAGCCTGCTTTACAATCACTTAACGTTAAGTAATGATATTGTGACAGCCAAAGGCTTCCTATTACATTAGCGTCGCCCAGTGTAAAGCCTCCTGCTTTTCTTTTTTTTTAAAGCCCTGGGTTACTTTAGATTAATTTGAGGAGTCATTTTAATTTGTTCACGTCACATCTTTGGATCCCGGTTTCTGTTAGGAACAGCACTTCTTTTTGGGGTGGGTCTGGCTCTGGTGGACGGCATCTCTGTCATGATGATGATAAGAAGCCTGTGGTCCTGGCAGCACAGCTCTCTATGCACATCTGATTTACATCATATCAAAGACCCGTTTCACTGACATGGATCGGTCCGGGCCCCTGGCAACTTAAATACTTACTGCATGATGGAAGTAGAGATGAAACGGCACACTGAGCACAGACAAAAAAATAAAATCACATGGTTGGCTGGCCGCCGAGTCAAATATGTATTTCTCATTTTACACATAATAACTACTCACTGATAAACACTTAAACGCATGCACACACACACACACACACACACACACACACACACACACACACACACACACACACTCACCTGCAGCCTGACTTGCAGGTTCACGTGTTTAACGTGCTCATCGTGTGTGTTTCTTCTACTTCAGATGGTGTTGGAGCTTCAGTGCAGAGTCTTTCTGCTGTCACGTTCAGTTTATGCTCAGACTTCATGTGAAGTTCACTGGTGAAGTAGGATGTAAGAGGGTGCTAGCGTGCTTCTCAGTTGATGTGTTGGGGGCGGGGGTGGCATTTGCCCAGGGACATACCGTATGTAATTCTCGCTGGTCTTTATATTTCCCGTCTATGATTCTCACAATTTCAGTGCGGTTGCTTACTACGTGTTTGACTTTTGAGATTCCCAGTCTGGTTTCCATTACCTCTGCATCACAAAAGTATCCCACTACTGCATATACGTATATACGTATATATATATATATATATATATATATATATATATATATATAGACACACACACACACACACACAGAACCCACCTCCATCACATGAAAAACCCAAACTGTGCCGTTTTTCAGTTAAAACCAGTCACTCCCGGGGCGTCCAGGTGGCGTGGTGGTCTATCCTGTTGCCTACCAAAACAGGGATCACCGGTTCGAATCCCCATGTTACCTCCATCTTGGTCGGGCGTCCCTACAGACACAATTGGCCGTGTCTGCAGGTGGGAAGCCGGATGTGGGTGTGTGTCCTGGTTGCTGCCCTAGCGCCTCCTCTGGTTAGTCGGGGCGCCTGTTCGGGGGGGGGGATAATGTGGTCCTCCCACACGCTACGTCCCCCTGGTGAAACTCCTCACTGTCAGGTGAAAAGAAGCGGCTGGCTACTCCACATGTATCGGAGGAGGCATGTGGTAGTCTGCAGCCCTCCCCGGATCAGCAGAGGGGGTGGAGCAGCGACCGGGACGGCTCGGAAGAGTGGGGTGATTTGCCTGTATTCAAGTGGGGAGAAAAAAAGGAAACCCCCCCCCCCCCCAAAAAAAAATTAGTCACTCCCGAAGTAGGGATCAGAGATTGAAATAGCAATTCTTATCTTAACTTTTTTTCCCAGCAGTTGTCATCTCAGCACCCACAGCAAAAAAAGCACCACAATGTTATGCAGGGTTATCTCTAAAAATGAAATTCTTCCTCGGTGGTTGGTGGTTAACACGGTGGTTTACATCTTCTCAGCTGGTGGTGTGCAGTCTTAAGATGTATGTTCTTGGCATATAGTTGTGAGAGCCCCTGCGTGGTGTCGGCTGTGGTGCAGGAAACAGAGATCGCTACACAGGGCTCAGAGCCCAATGGTGGGTCGATACAAAAATAGGCCCTGTAGGGGTTAAGCTTCTACAATGTCAATATGGCTCATAATGTGATGTTTTGTTCCCCGGCTTGGCAGGTCTAAAATGGCCTTGCCCTGCATTGCAGTGGTAATCACAACTCTCGGTCTGTCCAGTTGCTTTTCACAACATGCAGCCGCCAGCATACTTGGGGTGTCCTACGTTTGTCTCTGTGCAATACAGTCATTACAATCATATCTATAATTGTATATCAATAGAGTACAGAAAATAGAAAAATAGAAAGGCCAGTAGGCTGTGAAACTCTCCCTGAGGCAGTGTATCCACTCTAAACACATTGCTTATATTTTATTTTTATTATCATTAAAGATTTTTGCCTCCGTGTGAACCATTAATTATTGTACTTTTATAAAAAATGTTTATTTTTCTCCCCAATTGTACTTGGCCAATAACCCTATTTTCCGAGCCGACCCGGTCACTGCTCCACCCCCTCTGCTGATCCGGGGAGGGCTGCAGACTACCACATGCCTCCTCCGATACACGTGGAGTCGCCAGCCGCTTCTTTTCACCTGACAGTGAGGAGTTTCATCAGGGGGACACAGCACGTGTGAGGATCACGCTATTCCCCCCAGCCCCCCCCCCCGAACAGGCGCCCAAACACGGATTCGATCTGGCAATCCCCACTGGTAGGCAACGGAATAGACCGCCACGCCACCCGGACGCCCTATATTTTATTTTCAACGTCATTAAAGATTTTTGCCGCCGTGTGAACTGTTACTCATTGTACTTTTGTAATTTTAAGGTTGTGCTAATCCATAAACTTGATTGCCTAAGTACGGTGGTTACTGGTCAGGTGACAGGAAACCCGTCTTAATACCCATTCGCTTCAGAAACTCCGTCAGCGGGATCTTTTCGAGACTGTGAAGCAGATGCCGTGACTATGAAACTTTTTTGCCGTCATCGCTAACCTGTTATTTTCTTACTGTTTGTCATTTGTCGAGGGATAATTAATAACTCGTTTTCATTTTACTTTGTCACTTTTATTAAAATAGGATCGCCTTCTCAAATGTCTGGTATTGTGTACTCACGCTGGCCTCATTAGGGTCTCTGTATGGAATGTGCAGATGGGGGCCCCGGGAGCCCTGTTTTGTGCCAACACAGGGTTTCCACACCATTAGATGAGCTCTGCTGGTTTGTAATTGCATCCAGCAGTCTTGCAATGTCTTCCAGACCCAAAGAAATATTCAGATAAATACACATATGGGTGCAAAACAATAGTCACCCACATAGTACAGTAGAGACCGACCAGGCTAAATAACATCCTGCACACGGCGCTTGCACACACGAAGTGTGCATGCCCACATACACATACACACATAGGCAGAAATACAAGTGTAAAGAGCACAACTATACAAATACCCCCCCCCCCCCAACTGCACAGTTAGGAGCCACAGTCATCGGTTCTCATGCAAGATCATTATTTTTACTTTTAACATCCTTTTAACTTTCTCCCTTATTTGAATTTACCAGAGGTGATGGAGAGAAACGGACGCCATATTCACCAAATCACCAAAATTTTGTTCCTGTGCGTGCATTGAATGTTCAATGCCACATTTATGATGTATGTACATATGTCTCAAATTTGTATGGTCAAATAAATTACAGATTGGGCTTTAAAGTCTGTATTAGTGTTTCTGTGTTAGATAGATTTGCATTACTCTTATTCCTGCACTAAGGTTTGATAGGAGTGCAAAAGGGGGACCGACAAAAGGGAAATTATGTTATTGCCCATTGGGTTCATCTGAGCCACCAAGAAAAGTCAATAATGTATTTCAGTACACTATATTTTAAAATCACCTACTACTACTACTACTACTCCTATTACTTTCGGCTGCTCCCGTTAGGGGTCGCCACAGCGGATCATCCATTTCCATCTCTTCCTGTCCTCTGCATCTTCCTCTGTCACACCAGCCACCTGCCTGTCCTCCCTCACCACATCCATAAACCTCCTCTCTGGCCTTCCTCTTTTCCTCTTCCCTGGCAGCTCCATATTCAGCATCCTTCTCCCAGTATACCCAACAGCTCTCCTCCACACATGTCCAAGCCATCTCAGTCTATATAATCCACATCCTAAAATAGCCAAAGTATGATTATTCAGTATGTGTGTGTACGCCCGTTATATTTGGTAAAGCCATAATAAGACCTGTATGTATGAACAGCTGTTTCATGAGGAGCGTTTTTGTGCTGAATATTTCCATGCACACTCCAACATCATGTAGGCAGACTTCTAGTGCTGTGGAGGGTGGAGGTTTGTTGGTTTTACGGTTTAGCTCCTTCCCCAAAAACACGCATGAGCAAATATTTATCAAGAAAGGGAGTAAGTCGATGTTGGCGCTTCAGCGTGATTGCAGATAGAAAGTTGAGAAGACAGCAGTGCAGTAAGACTTAGGAAAGGATAGAGGAAATGATTTTTTTCCCCCAGCGCTGCTTGTAGTATCAGGTGCACCGCAAGTACTGCAAATGTTTGATATGTAAAACTTGTTCTAAGGAAACATTTGTTTTTCTGATCATGCCGGGACACATTTACTGACTACTTTTACATGCCCAATACAATCCTGCAACAGTGCACGCCTGCACGATGTAAACAGATGGGGAGGAAGAGTCAGAAAATGTAATGTAGGGCGCCTGGGTGGCATAGCGGTCTAGTGCGTTGTCTACAAACATCGGGGATTTGGGTTCGAATCCCTGTGTTACCGCCGACTCGGTCAGGTGCCCCTACAGACACAATTGGCTGTGGTCTGTCGGGGCGCCTGTTCGGGGGGGGGGGTGAACTGGGAGGAGTAGTGTGATCCTCCCACGCGCTATATCCCCCCTTGCGAAACTCCTCACTGTCAGGTAAAAAGCGGCTGGCGACTCCACATGTATCGGAGGCATGTGGTAGTCTGCAGCCCTCCCTGGATCAGCAGAGGAGGTGGAGCAGCGACCGGGACGGCTTGGAAGAGTGGGGTAATTGGCCGGGGAAAAAAAAGCCAAAACAAATTTATATACATATAAAATCCAGTGAGTCAAGTAAATTCTTTATGAGACAGTATTTATATATATATATATATATATACACACACACACACACACACACACATAAAATCCAGTGAGTCAAATTCTTTATGATCTGATATGATCTTTATGATATATATATATATATATATATATATATATATAATGTAGACTGTGGTTTTGAAAATGCAGCCTCAACAGATGATTAAGCTGGGCATGGACTGCCAAAGTTGTGCTCTTTGTAACATCAAATCCTCATTGCTGAATCCCCCAAAACTGCAAAATGTGTGTTCTTATCAGTAGCACGCTTGACCACGAAAGTGTGTTCAACCGGTCTTTAAACCTCAACTGCTTATTGCTCGAAATGTTAAAATGTGTTTGATAAAAATGGACATGCACAGGCTAACAGACAGACAGGCAAAAATACACATTCACTTTCTGTAGGAAGCAGATTTTTTTTTTTTGGTCTTTCTATCTCTCTGTTCAGCTCCAACTTCTCTTCCATCTCTTCCAGGTCTCAAATCCATTATGAAGAAGAACAGTGTTGCTGACAAACAGAGGAATGGGGGAGCCAAGAAAAACCTGAAATTTGTGGGAGTGAACGGAGGGTAAAATCTTATTCTGTATCCTCATGTGTATGTGTGTGTGTGTGTGTGTGTGTGTGTGTGTGTGTGTGTGTGTGTGTGTGTGTGTGTGTGTGTGTATTTGATTGTGTGTGGGTATAAGGGCCCACTACCCTATAATATTAACACAAGATAATTTAACATTTTTTCTAATGAAGAAATAATCGTGGCCATCCATGCTAGGACTCCAAAAGTCATGAAATATTCAGACATAAACAGATATAATGGTACAAACATGACATAAGAACCCAGAAATGAAGTGATTGCAGCTGTGAGGTTCACTCATCTTTGCAGGCACTTCATTTGACATAAATTCCTTAGATTTAAAAAACAATAAGTTTTGTGGGTTTTTGTTTTAGTTTTTTGTCCATAAATTTTCCCTCAGATCTAAGTGTTGAGAATTTGCACAACCCCGCAATTCCCCCCGGGACTTCAATATGGTCTGTGTTCATGATTACTCATGTTGGTTCCCATTTGTCGGCTCACACCAAAGTCATAGTCTACTTAACTTTGAATTTTCTCATTTCCAAATGTAAATACTTGATTCATTTGCCTCCGCTGAAAAACATCTGTCTCAAGTTTCTGTCTCAATAGTTTGGAGAATGCTGCAGAATGCAGGTACAGTTGCATAATGCTGAATAAAACCCACTTGTTGACTTGAGTAAACGGAGAGTGACTTCACCTCTGCCTTACAGACACACTGAACTGATTCTGACCCCACTCGTATTCCCTGGGTTCGCTTGTGTTGTGTTACAGTATGTGATGTGGTTGCATATTTTTCACACGATTTGTGTGTGTGTGTGTGTGTGTGTGTGTGTGTGTGTGTGTGTGTGTGTGTGTGTGTGTGTGTGTGTGTGTGTGTGTGTGTGTGTGTGTGTGTGTGTGTATGAAGGTGTAAATAACCAGATGGTGGTGGGTGAAAGAACAAAGGCTTGTCTCAAGGCAGAGGCATTATTCAGTGTGGCTCACCCAACACACCTCAGCTGCCTGCTGTCACACTAAGCATACACACTCATATGCCAAAACATTATGACCACTTGACTAACATGTGTGCCACCAAAACAGCGCCGACCCGCTAAGGCATGGACACTACAAGACCCCCGAAGGTGTCCTGTGGTATCTGACACTAAAACATTAGCAGCAGATCCTTCAAGTCCTGTAAGTTGCGAGGTGGAGCCACCGTGGATCTGAGGTGTCGGTCCAGCACATCCCACAGATGCTCAATCGGCTTGAGGTCTGGAGAATCTGCAGGCCAGGGCAACACTTTGAACACTTCACCGTGTTCCTCAAACCATTCCTGAACAATGTGTGCAGTGTGGCAGGGTGCATTACCCGGTTGAAAGAGGCCACTGTCTTCATGAAGGGGTGGATTGCAATGATGTTTAAGTAGGTGGCACATGTCAAATTGACGTCCACATGAATGGCTGGACCCAGGGTTTCCCAGCAGAACATTGCCCAGAGCATCACACTGCCTCCATTGGCTTGTTGTTTCCCCACAGTGCCTCCTGGTGCCATCACTTCCCTAGGTAAACTGTGCACATGTTAACAGTCGTCCATGTGATCTAAAAGAAAATGGTACTCATCAGACCAGGCGACCTTCTTCCATTGCCCCATGGTCCAGTTCCGATGCTTGCGTGCCCATTCTAGGCGCTTTCGGCAGTGGACAGGGGTCATCATGGGCACTCTGACCGGTCTATGGCTGCCCAGCCCCATACACAGCAGGGTGTTCTGACACATTCCTGCTGTAACCATCATTAAAATTTTCTGTGACTTGCACCGCAGTAGACCTTCTGTCAGTTCAGACCAGATAGGATAGCCTTCATCGTCCTTGCGCATCGATGTGCCTTGGCTTCCCAACACCTTGTCAATGGTTTGTGGTTTGTCCCTCCTCGGACCACTCTTGGTAGGTACTCACCACTGGTGACCAGGAACAGCCCACAAGCCTTGCTGTTTCAGAGATGCTCTGACCCAGTAGTCTGGCCTAACAATTTGGCTCTTGTCAAAGTCGCTCAGGTCTTTACTCCTGCCCATTTCTCCTGCATCCAACACACTGACTTCAAGAACTGATTGTCCGCTTATCATCTAATCTGCCCAGACCTTGACATGTGCAGTTGTGTGGAGATAATCAACGTCATTCGAAGCCCCCGTGAGTGGTCATAATGTTTTGGCTCATCGGTTTATCTTCTAAGCTGGGCTGAGTCTCCAATCAAAGCAACAGCAGCCAAACAGATTGTCAGCCTATTCTCTCTGTCTCCGTGATGCCGTGAAGGGAAATTCCGCAACAACTTCTGTTTAATGTCAGAGTTTTTCCATGTATTGCAATGGCAAGCCTTTTTTTTTTTTTAGAAACATAGTGGATGGTCTTTTTTTTTGTTCTTCTCTGAGAGGAAGTATGCTGAAAAAGATACATAAACTTCTTGTACCATGGCATGCCAGGATTCATCCTTCTGTTTTCACTCCTTATCCTGGGGTTCTGCCAGGCACACTGGAGAAGCTCATTCAGCATCTGGATTTAGGGGTATAAGATCCCATAAAATGCATGCCCTTCCTCCGCATTTTTCATGTAGAATAAATGTGTGTGTGTGTGTGTGTGTGTGTGTGTGTGTGTGTGTGTGTGTGTGTGTGTGTGTGTGTGTGTGTGGGGAGGTATGCGAGTGCAGTGCAATTCCAAAACCCTTGTGATGAGTAAGTAATCCAGTCCTTTTTTGAGCGTTTAAGTTTCAACCCGACGCGACAGCTTTTAAGCTTTTTTTCCTGCTCTGCCCAAATCAAGCACATTGTGTCTTGCCTTGGGTCCTTGGGCATAAATTAGTTTTCTAGTCATGTGAGGACCTAACAGAAAAAAAGACTTGAAGTCCATTCTTAGTCCCAATTCAGAGTTGGGAGTCACTGGCCTAGAGCAATAAGAATAAAACCACTGCTGAAAAGTTATTATTTTTTTGTCTTGACTTACAAAACAGCTCCAGTGGAATTAATTTCGCCAGCCAGTTTAATTTAGCATCATTCTCACTTACAAGTCAAGTCAAGTCAAGTTTATTTATATAACACATTTAAAACAACCACAGTTGAACCAAAGTGCTGCACAAGCTTTAAATACAATATAAGATAAGCGACACATATGCATATAAAAATATATGTAAAGAAGACATAATAAAATAAAGAATAAAAAATGTAAACAATAAAACATAAGACTAAAAGTATAGTCCCACAATAAAATCACGGTGTCAAGCTCAACTTGAATTGAATGCCAGCAAGAAGAGGTAGGTCTTTAACCAAGATTTAAAAGTCTCTAGGGTCTGAGCAGATCTTATGTGTACTGGTAAGTTGTTCCAGAGATCAGTGGCAGCTACAGCAAAGGCTCCATCGCCCCTATTCTTAAGCCTGGGTCTCGGAACATGTAAGAGCATCTGGTTTGTTAACCTGAGTGCTCTGACTGGTGTATGATGATGAATTAGTTCAGATAAATAAGAAGGTGCCTGCCCATTTAAAGACTTAAAAACAAGTAATAAAATCTTAAACTGTATCCTAAAACAGACAGGAAGCCAATGAAGGGAGGCCAGTACAGGCGTTATGTGATCATGTCGTTTCTTTCCTGTCAGAAGGCGAGCAGCTGCATTTTGTACAAGCTGCTGGCAACGAAGTGACGACTGAGCTAAGCCAACATACAATGAGTTACAATAATCCAAACGAGAGGTAATAAATGCATGAGTTACCCTTTCAAGATAATTTGGAGGGTGATAGGCCTTTACTTTTCCCAGAAGTCGTAATTGAAAAAAACTTGTTTTGACTACTGAGCTTTACCAAAGTCAAAAGAGCTGTCAAAAATCACACCAAGATTCCTAACAGAAGAGTGACTGTAGGAAGCTAAAGGACCAAGAGCATTATCATAACTATCCAGAAGATCAGGTTGTCCATATACAATAATTTCAGTCTTATCTTGATTTAGTTTCAGAAAATTTAATTCCATCCATGTTTTGACACCCTTTAAACAACTCAGCAAAGCCTGTATAGAATCTCTACTGTTTGTTTTTATAGGCGGATAGATTTGCAAATCATCAGCAAAACAATGAAAAGACATATCATGTTTTTTAAAAATGGACCCCAAGGGCAGCATATACAATGAGAAGAGAATGGGGCCGAAAATGGAGCCTTGGGGGACCCCACAGTTAAGTGGGGCCGCAGCTGAAGAGAATTTGTCTATATGGACAGAAAAGCTTTTATTTGACAGGTAAGACTTGAACTATTCTAGGGCAGTACCTTTAATGCCTACACATAGCTCAAGACGTGATAAAAGAATATTATGGTCAACCATGTCGAAGGCAGCAGTCAGGTCCATAAGCACCAGAACAGCAGAGTTCCCAGAGTCCACAGTGAAAAGAAGATCATTAAAAATTCTTAAAAGGGCTGTTTCAGTGCTGTGACATGATTTGAAACCAGACTGGAACTTTTCACAAATGACATTAATTTCTAGGTGCGTTTGTAATTATACATAAACTGCTTTCTTTAAGACTTCTGAAAGAAAAGGCAGCTTAGAAATTGGCCTAAAATGAGAAAGAACAGAGGGATCAAGATTGCTCTTTTTGATGAGGGGCTGTACTACAGCATGTTTGAAAGCAGCAGGAACACAGCCTGAGGGAAAAGATGTGTTTATCAAATTTACAATACAAATCACACAGAAGAGTTTTCCATTCATACAGCCTCCCCTGCAAGTACAAACAGGTAGAACATTATTTTATGGCACTTCAGCTTTAATTAATGTCTTTTTAGTTTTAAGTATGTAGCATAAAATAGTGAGAGCTATATGGAAAATAAAAGAAGGAGGACATATGGCAACAAAAGGCTCATCTCATGGTGTCCTGGTGGCATGGCGGTCTTTTCCTTTGCCTACCAACATGGGGCTCTCTGGTTCGAATCCCTGTGTTACCTCTCTGGCTTGGTCGGGTGTCCCTATGGCCGTGTCTGTGGGTGGGGAGCCGGATATGGGTATGTGTCCTGGTCGCTGCACTAGCACCTCCTCTGGTCGGTCGGGATGCCTGTTCGGGGGGGGGGGGGAGTAGCGTGATCCTCCCACACGCTACGTTCCCCCTGGTGAAACTCCTCACTGTCAGGTGAAAAGAAGCGGCTGGCAACTCCACATGTATTGGAGGAGGCATGTGGTAGTCTGCAGCCCTCCCCGGATTGGCAGGGGGGGGCACCAACCGGGACGGCTCGGAAGAGTGGGGTAATTGGCCAAGTACAACTGAGGAGAAAAGGGGGGAACCTCCCCCCCCACACAAAAAAAGAAATATGGCAACAATAGACTCATCTCATGAGACAAAAACACATTGCAGGCACCCTCGCTCATTCAGCACTACAAATGCAATATGTTCATTCAGGGCTGAATTTTTAAACTTTGATCTGGTACATCTCATGGCGCTGCTCATGAGGTCCGCAATACTGTGGTGTGCACTATAATCTAATTTCATCTTGGATTTTGTCCACAAATTAAGTACTCTGTTTGGACTGCAGATCTTTTATGTTTCTCAAGCAAAGATGCTGGTGGCATGTGTACGTCCTTGGTATACCCGATGTCATCATTTTTCCTTTGCTAATGACGAATGATAATTGGCAGTTAGTACCATGCTGTGCTCTCTAATGGATGTTGTTTGATCAAACTTTATAGGGTGGCCTGTGTCTATTCTATCACGCGTAAAATTGTGTATTGATGGTTGCAGGAAATGTATGGTGATGCATATCTGATGGCTGGTTTACAGCCTCCACCAGGAAGCAGGATGTTATTTATCTTTCTTGTTTATGGATGGTTTAAGTATGCCCTCTTTATCCCTCCGAACACACACACGCACACACACACACACACACACACACACACACACACACACACACACACACACACACAGGTTCCGGTCATATAGGTTCTCATTGCTCTCTGCCAAGCTCCTCTGGAATCTCGGGAATGTTGTGGCCCCTGAGTACTTCATACTGTGTGTGTGTGTGTGTGTGTGTGTGTATTGTGCGTGCACATGTGTGTGTGTGTGTGTGTGTGTACGGCCACAAATAATTTCAAAGGTTTGGCTTTCAACTAGAGACCTTTTTGATTATAGGTCCAACAGAGGCTCCCTTATGATATCCTCCAGTAACCACAAACACATACACCTACACACACACACCTACACACACACACACACACACACACACACACACACACACACACACACACACACACACACACACACACACACACACACACACACACTGCATCAGTAACCTCTGCGTAGCTGTAATTAATCTTCACTAAACAAGGTTCAGGTTCTGTCCAGGGCTGGGTTTGTGTGTGTTTTGGGTGTGCACAAACATGGATGTGTATTTGAGGAAATGTTTGTCTGTGCTGGGGGTGTTTTTGATGTACGGCCAAAGCTATATTCGACAAAAAAAAAGACTTTCATGTGGCATGTTTGTGCTATAGTGGTTAATGTCCTATTCCTGTATTGCCGTAGCCTTGACACCCATGACCCATGGATCCATCAGTGCTTTCTTAGGACCCTCAGCAACTGAAGCTCCTCCCCGCTGCAGCATGTACAAACCTGTGTCAGTAGTTCAGGATTATAAAATACAAAGTAAAAATATTTCTATGTTTAAGTAATTTATGTTGAGGTTTAGGAAGGTTAAATATGGGGTTAGGATTAGAAGTAGGCATGTAGAGATTAAGGAGAGGAAATAAGTCTTGGCAAATACAACATCTTCCCAAAAACAGCACATAGGAGTGTGTGTGTGTGTGTGTGTGTGTGTGTGTGTGTGTGTGTGTGTGTTTAAATACTCATATCATTTATATTTCTTCTCTCCCAGCTACGAGACCACATCCAGTGAGGAATCTAGTGGCGATGAGAAGACCAGGGCAGAGGACCAGGAGGAGGAGGACGAGGAAGATAAGGACAGCTCAAAGCCAGAGGAAGAGCAGAGCAAGGAGCCTCCACCAGCAGAGGAGGCCCAAGAGGGCTTGGAGACCCAGTGGGATGTTGCAGAGACCCTGGCCCAGCATGGCAGTGCTGTGGCTCGGCAGCAGGAGGACGGAGGAGGTCCACAGGACCCAGAGCCTAGCCAATTTCTGGAATTCCAGGAAGAGACAGCCACAGGGTAAGGCAGGCAAGGAATAAAGAGCCCCGTGCTAGACATCGGTGATGTTTCCCAGGTTTCTGAGGCATGGTGGAGGTCAGCCAGAGAACAATCCAAGGCTTTGTCTATATTCATTTGCAGCCTTGGTGCCATGCATGATGCACCTGGTGAATGATGCTTCACTATAGGAGTTGCACACACAAACACACCTATTCACTCCCCATTCTCCCACGTAACCAGGCTTTTAGGCCCCCCCCCAAAAAAAAAACGAAAACAAAAACAAAAAAACTTAAATGGCCAGCAGCACACAGTCACTCATCTCAGGTATGGGGTCAAGACTGGGGCCAAAAAGAGCAGATATTAGATGGGGCTTATTAGAGAAGGAAGGACTTAGTATATTAAAAGATCACTCAGCGCCTGTTTTATCAATTGTGTGTGTGTTTGTGTGCATGAGCTCACGCAGCTATGTTTGTAGCCTGTCATCCAGAATACCTTGCTTCAACACCCTCCGCACAAAGAAATCTGTATTACCATGTGTGTGTTGATGTGTGAGTGTGCATGCACGCCTTTGCCTGATGTGTGTGTTTGTGTGTTCCATGTGAGGAAATGATAACATGTGTCTGTGTGTGCAACATGTGTGTTACATAGTGGCTGACATACTAGCAAAGACAGGCAGCATAGTGCAGACTGTGAGGTATGGTGTAAGTGTGATGGATGACTGTACATGTACACAGTGTGCATATTTTTTGGCTGTGAATCATTGTTCTATGTAACCGTAAAGGTCTATATCTGTCATGACTGTGCCAAACGGTGACTGATTAGTGTAAAAGTTATGGCAGGACACAGAGCATCTTGTGTTTTCATCCTAGGCAGAATGTACACAGCAACAGAAGTATCTGACCTAAGCTACATGTGATGGCATTCCTAACTCAAACCTGATAGGGCAAAAAAAAAAAAACTGGAAAAGGAAGATGTGCGTTGTATTAAATCAGAATTTGATTCCCCTGTGTGGATACATTATCTTCAAGGCTCAGCATTTTCACTTTTTATTTTTCAAAGCCATCCAGCATGCCGAATTTCGCCACAAGAGGTCACTGTTACATAACCTCACACAAACAGGATCAACTTTTGGATCCGTGGAAACATAAGGTCAGGGTGAAAATCAGTTTAAACCGATCTGCTCCTTTTAAAAAATCTGGGTATTTTTTGGTGAAAATCACTAAAAACCGAAAACGCTGAGCCTTGATTATCTTGCTACCTTCAATTTTGCATGCACTGGGATATCCTTAGTCTGTTGACAGACAGACACAGACACACAAATACAAGCAAAGAAGACAATCCAAAGGTGAGAGGATGCTGCATCCATGCTGTTAAGCTTGTCATGTGATATATGTATCCAGGGGGCAGGTAGACCAAGGCTTCATGGATGCTTGCCTTTACGTAAGAGACCGCATGGAAGAGGTTTCATCCCCGGATAAAGAAATGGTGAGGATTTCTTCTGTCTGTTGAACTGACCCCCTCAAGGTGTTTGATATATGAATCCCCGCACCCTATTACCTGTTCTGTGAACAGAATAGAAGAAGTAGGGGCGTCCGGGTGGCGTAGCGGTCTATTCCGTTGCCTATCAACATGGGGATCGGCAGTTCGAACCCCCGTGTTACTTCTGGCTTGGTCGGGCGGCCCTACAAGACACAATTGGCCGTGTCTACGGGTGGGAAGCCAGATGTGGGTATGTGTCCTGGACGCTTCACTGGCACCTCCTCTGGTCGGTCAGGGTGCCTGTTGGGGGGAGAGGGAACGGGGGGGGGGGGGGAATAGCATGATCCTCCCATGCGCTATGTCCCCCTGGTGAAAAGAAGCGGCTGGCGACTCCACGTGCATCGGAGGAGGCATGTGGTAGTCTGCAGCCCTCCCCGGATCAGCAGAGGAGGTGGAGCAGCGACCGGGATGGCTCGGAAGAGAGTGGGGTAATTGGCCAAGTACAATTGGGGAGAAAAATGGGGAAAAATCCCAAAAATAAAAAAAAGAATAAATATTTAGAGGACATGCTGTGATTTAGAGTGGTTACCAGTGTGTGTGTGTGTGTGTGTGTGTGTGTGTGTGTGTGTGTGTGTGTGTGTGTGTGTGTGTGTGTGTGTGTCTTCTATAAAGCTGATTAGTGGTATAAAATGATGCTTTTGAGTTACGAAGAATGCTTCACACCATGCTGATGGTATTTCAGATTGCCGCTTCCCAAGTACGTAGTCAGGAAGTATATAAGTGTATATAGGAGTTTGAAAATACCACATGCTTTACGTTTGTGGAAGTAAAATTTGTATGCACGGCTTAATGAAAAATGCTGCCACTGAAAGCCATACCTCTCACCCCCCCCCCCCCCACACACACAGCGTCAGGTTCTGCTGGCGCTCTATCAGGAGTGGTTCAGAGTGTCCAGTCAGAAAGACTCGCTGGCCGACACGGTCACGCTGTACCTGCGGCAGGTGAGCATGGTCACGCCCTCTCTCCTGCCATACGTCGTTAACTTGACAGACGGCAATGGGAACACGGCGCTCCACTACAGCGTGTCGCACTCCAACTTCTCTGTGGTCAAACTGCTCCTGGATACAGGTGACGCACCGGCTAGGCTCATGAACGTCACCGTTAACACCAGCACACATACACACATTGGACAAGTTAAGTCAAGTCAAGTCAAGTCAGTTTTATTTGTATAGCCCAGACAGTTCTTAAACTGCTTCTTTAAATGACCTTAAACCTGCAGTCAAGATAAACGGACAGGTTGATATTCATTGACACAGCCAAAAGCTTTTCTTGTATCTGATTTATATTACTCAGTAAAAGACTATTTATATCTCTGTGCATGTGTCTGTGTGTGTGTGTTTACAGGTCTATGTGAGACAGACAATGTGAACAAGGCCGGCTACACTGCAGTGATGCTGGCTGCACTGACAGCTGCAGATAGTCCTGATGACCTGGAGGTGGCACAACAGCTGTTGACACAGGGTGACGTCAATGCGCGCTCCAGCCAGGTACTGGTACATATACGTATGCTTGTGCACAGATGCATCCGCACCCATATATTACATATACGCTCTCTCTTTTTTTGGGGGGGGGGGAGTTCTCCCCAATTATATTTGGCGGGGGGGTTCTCCCCAATTATATTTGGCCAATTACCCTATTTTCCAAGCTGTGCCGGTCGCTGCTCCACCCTCTGCTGATCCGGGGAGGGCTGCAGACTACCACATGCCTCCTCCCATACATGTGGAGTCGCCAAGCCGCTTCTTTTCACCTGACAGTGAGGAGTTTCGCCAGGGGGAACGTAGCACGTCGGAGGATCACGCTATCCCCCCCCCAGTTCCCCCTCCCCCCTTGAACAGGTGCCCCAACCAGCCAGAGGAGGCGCTAGTGCAGCGACTAGGACACATACCCACATCCGGCTTCCCACCCGCAGACACGGCCAATTGTGTCTGCAGGGACTCCCAACCAACCCAGAAGTAACACGGGGATTCGAAGCGGCGATCCCCGTGTTGGTAGGCAACAGAATAGACCGCTACACTACCCGGACACCCCGACACATATACACTCTCTTAAACAAATATTCGCATACACATACATCTGTGTAAAAAAAGGACTGTCAGGTAGGGAGGACAGAAAATCCAAGTTGGTTAAATTGGTCTATGGACAACTTAGCTAGTCGCCAATAAATTAGCCTACACATTTGCTTTGTATATTGCATTGTCTCTTATGCCTTTACTTTCCTAGGTCTGTCTTTCCTAAGTCCGTTCTAAGCCCTTCTCACTTTTTCTCTTCTTTTTCTGTTTGCCACCGTCTCGTCCTCTGTCCTTACCTTGCTCATTATCTCTCCACTTGACTCCCTCCCTCCCTTTTTCCCGTATCTCTCTGCATCTCAAACCCGCCCACTCACTTTCCCTCCCCCCATCTCTCTCTTTCTGTTCTCTCTCTCCCTTTCCTTCTATAGGCAGGGCAGACGGCGCTCATGCTTGCGGTGAGCCACGGCCGCGTTGCCATGGTGAAACTGCTGCTTACCTGCGGCTCGGATGTAAATGCTCAGGACAGGGATGGTTCCACGGCCCTAATGTGTGCCTGTGAGCACGGGCACACACGCATCGTTCGTCAACTGCTGGAGACTGGCTGCTGTGACACCAGCTTCATCGATAAGGTATAACGGGTTTTCTTAGACGAGCTGAGCTCTGTGCAGTGCTCGTGTGCATTTTATGTAACTAAATGTGCATGTATAGTGTTGAGTTGAAAAGTAACTCAGGACCGGCAGTTGACCAAAGCAACACTCAAGGCTTGGTTGACAGTTTTTCTGGAGTTTGTCAGTCTGTTGGTGAAATGTTGGTTATCTCATATTTCCATGACCACCTTTAAAATCTAATGCCCATAATTATCTTATTAGCATTAGTTTGTAGTTGGGGTGGCATGGTGGCCCGGTGGTTAGCACTGTTGCCTCACAGCAAGAAGCTTGTGGCTTTGAAACCCAGGCCGTCCCAGGTCCTTTCTGTGTGGAGTTTGCATGTTCTCCCCGTGTCTGCGTGGGTTTCCTGCGGGTGCTCCGGTTTCCTGCCACCATCAAAAAGACATGTATGTTGGGGTTAATACTCCTGTCTGTGCCCCCGAGCAAGGCAATGGAAAGACGAACTGGAGTTGGTCCCCAGGCGCTGCAGCTGCCCACTGTTCCTATATATAATAGGATGGGTAACATGCAGAGAACTATTGTTTTTTTAAGGATTATTATTATTGTTGTTGTTTCCGTAAAATTCTTCCCTAAAAGTGTCTGGGCAGCAAAAACCATACGTTGCACAGACACCAAACTTGGTACATAGGTTCCAGACCTGTTAACGAGCTTACAGAAGAGATATCATCTCGACATACCTATAGGGGGCGCTACAATAAACAAATTTACGTTTTGGGTCATATCTCGGGCTCTGTATGGAATTTCTGAGAAATTATTGTTTCCTCTAATCCCTTGGAAGCTCCCTAATCTAACACACCCATTCCCGCCAATTTCCGCCTGCCAGAATTTTCCGCCATTTTCAAAAAACAGAAAGTGAAAATAAAATGAACTAGTCTGAGGCTGTTCATCCGGTTCGCATGAAATATGGTATGCGCCATCTCCACACAATGCTAACTGTACCTAAATAATGTTTAATCCGGGTAAGGTACGTATATGCACATAGCCCAATATTAGAGTTAGAGCATGCAGTATGCTCAATATCTTATCAGTGCACGTACGCCACATACTGCCCAGGATGGTTTTGGTCCTAGAACAACTTCAAACTCACACAACACTGTCTCCCTCTGGATAACAGCGGTAACTACAATGTCTCTTATTTGAAAGTGATGTTTTCTTTCTGCTTCTCCCCAGGATGGCCAGACGGCTCTGTCGGTAGCCACAGGGGCCTCCCACAATGAAATAGTCGACCTTCTAAAAGCCCACACTGAGGCAGCAGCCTCCGACCCTCCCTCTTCCACATGCCTCCTCTGAACGGGACCAACCCCAGTAGCTGTTTCTAACCCCCCAAGGAGTATTGACCTCCTTCCACGATACCTCCCTGTCCAACCTGGAGGGCAAAGGCTTAAATTAATCCTACTGCCAAAGCTGCCTCCAGATCCCCCCCCCCCCCTTTCTCTTCATGGATGTAGTGGCAGTTGACAAAATGGATATATTCTATTGCTGAAGATGGTTGTAGGTCTGCTGTGACCCCACCTCATATATGTGTCAGCAATAATTGAGCTGACAGGTGGATATACTTCGTATGCCCAGAGAAATATTTGGACATACTCGATACACCCGTAGAATATGTTGATGTCCCTTATACTGTCAACTATCGGAGTTCACATACTGTAAAGGCCTTGTTTTTTTAGCAGGGACTGTAAAAACTGAGATTCAAAGAAAATACAGTCAAATGCTCCGTCCACATCTTTGCCAACATTCCCAGTCCATGTTTATGACCCTGCTGGGTCGGCTACGCCAGCTGACAGACGGTTCTAGGGGGAGGGACTTGTAGCAATTAAAAGGCTTTGCCGTGGCGATGAAAGTGATTAACAAGATATGAGGTAGAGGCATAAGGGGTTATGGGTAGAAGGATGGATTGGCAAGTAGATGGAGAAAAAGGATGAATGAATAGCTGCTTTTTATTAACGACAAGCCCTTTGGGCAAAATCTTAAGCACACAATCTACCTTCCAATATTATCACACTATAGAAAAATTATGTACGACATAGCTCCTTTTATTCATTTTTATATCATTGATTTCATTCTTTTTATATTTGGACATGAAATACAAATTAAATCATAGTCTATGTAGAATTTTATTCTAACAGATTATTAAATACACACACAAACTATATTTTCTACTGCACTTTGTTTTACTGTTTGTTTTTTCAGAATAATAATATTATATTACCAATGCCCTACTGAAGCCTTTGAAAAAAAGTCAAGATTCAAGGCACTATTTGAGTTTATTATTGATGCCCATGGATTTTTGATAAAACAGTCATAAAATATTTTATATAAGTAGCTGATCATCTGAAAAATATTAGGCTTACTTGAAGATACATACATACTATATGTGTGTGTGTGTGTGTGTGTGTGTGTGTGTGTGTGTGTGTGTGTGTGTGTGTGTGTGTGTGTGTGTGTGTGTGTGTGTGTGTGTGTGTGTGTGTGAAAATAGCCAGCCCATATGAGTACTGAAGTCTCCAATAGGAAGGCTGCACTGCACAGAACATGCTGCATGCCAATATAACACAGTATCTCCCACTCCTCGCTGGCCGATCACAATACACAACAGCATGTGTATGTGTGTTTTCTGTCACTCTCACTCTATCTTTCTATCACTCTTGAGTTCTTGCTGGAACATAAAAAGGTTTAAAAGTGAATTTAGAACACTTTAGTGGCAAAACTCTGAGGATGTAAATCAAGTTATCCTTCTAGGAATGACGCACTTGCTTTTACCACGAGGTACAGCAGTCTAAAGACCTGCTCGTAAAACTGCGGTGTGTAATAATCAGGACATTGTTGTTTCACATAAAGCCTATAGAGAAAATGCAGCCTGGAACAGCCATGAAAAAGAAACACATTTCAGTTCAACCTTATTGTCATTCCATTCTGCATAAGTGTGTAGTGGGGGAAAAAGATATGAATAAAAGGTTAAAATGAAAATAGCATGAACAGTATGATTCACAACAGTGAAATGTAATATTAACAGTAGTAGTATGAAATTACTGGTACTAAGAATATATGTATGCCACAACACTAACACATCTGAGGTTTGTGACCCTTGTGCAACCTTGGTCTTCTCTCTCCTTCCCTGTCTTCCAGTTCAGATGTAATGTATGTCTCATCCATCTGCTTGTTAAAAATGCAATGCAGTCATTTATGCAACTGCTTCAAAATGCACAGTGAATGGCACGCTGCCTGTGAAACATTCCAGAAATCATGTAGCAAGACAAACTATGTATGTTTGCATGGCTCACAAGGCCCCCTGAAAGCCGAATATGGGGTGCTGTTTAGGAAAAAAATAATAAATTTAGTGTGTCTATATATTTATCTGATTGGTGTGTGTGTGTATATATATATATATATATATATATATATATATATATATGTTTGCTATTTACACATCTATTGGTTAGATTGCCTGATATATTTGTTTCATTTGCTCATGTATTGATTTGCTGTACATTTGTATTGGTTTGTCATTCGCACACGTGTTGGTTGTTTGCACACCTATTGGTTTGAGTGTCTCATATTGGTTTCATCCACTCATGTATTGGTTTTATGTGCTTATGTATTGGTTAATCGTTTACATTTGTATTGGTTTCCTACTTACACACCTGTTGGTTCGAGTGTAATTTATATTGGTTTGATGTGCGTATTAGTTTATCATTTACGACTGCATTTGTTTGACATGATGCATGTAATGGTTTGCTATTCATGTATATAGGCAGCTTAATTTCACTGATAGTTTTATTTTGATGTATATACACTACCGTTCAAAAGTTTGGGATCACCCAAACAATTTTGTGTTTTCCATGAAAAGTCACACTTATTCACCACCATATGTTGTGAAATGAATAGAAAATAGAGTCAAGACATTGACAAGGTTAGAAATAATGATTTGTATTTGAAATAAGATTTTTTTTACATCAAACTTTGCTTTCGTCAAAGAATCCTCCATTTGCAGCAATTACAGCATTGCAGACCTTTGGCATTCTAGCTGTTAATTTGTTGAGGTAATCTGGAGAAATTGCACCCCACGCTTCCAGAAGCAGCTCCACAAGTTGGATTGGTTGGATGGGCACTTCTTTGAGCAGATTGAGTTTCTGGAGCATCACATTTGTGGGGTCAATTAAACGCTCAAAATGGCCAGAAAAAGAGAACTTTCATCTGAAACTCGACAGTCTATTCTTGTTCTTAGAAATGAAGGCTATTCCATGCGATAAATTGCTAAGAAATTGAAGATTTCCTACACCGGTGTGTACTACTCCCTTCAGAGGACAGCACAAACAGGCTCTAACCAGAGTAGAAAAAGAAGTGGGAGGCCGCGTTGCACAACTGAGCAAGAAGATAAGTACATTAGAGTCTCTAGTTTGAGAAACAGACGCCTCACAGGTCCCCAACTGGCATCTTCATTAAATAGTACCTGTTAGAGCCTGTTTGTGCTGTCCTCTGAAGGGAGTAGTACACACCGGTGTAGGAAATCTTCAATTTCTTAGCAATTTCTCGCATGGAATAGCCTTCATTTCTAAGAACAAGAATAGACTGTCGAGTTTCAGATGAAAGTTCTCTTTTTCTGGCCATTTTGAGCGTTTAATTGACCCCACAAATGTGATGCTCCAGAAACTCAATCTGCTCAAAGAAGTGCCCATCCAACCAATCCAACTTGTGGGAGCTGCTTCTGGAAGCGTGGGGTGCAATTTCTCCAGATTACCTCAACAAATTAACAGCTAGAATGCCAAAGGTCTGCAATGCTGTAATTGCTGCAAATGGAGGATTCTTTGACGAAAGCAAAGTTTGATGTAAAAAAAATCTTATTTCAAATACAAATCATTATTTCTAACCTTGTCAATGTCTTGACTCTATTTTCTATTCATTTCACAACATATGGTGGTGAATAAGTGTGACTTTTCATGGAAAACACGAAATTGTTTGGGTGATCCCAAACTTTTGAACGGTAGTGTATGTATAGAAATTTTAAAAAAGTCTAGTATTAAAATACTAAAAATATTATTTTCCCATTATATAATTTTCACAACTGAATTGTATAGTACTTTAGATTTTTTTTGTTTTAAAATAATTATCAGGCACATGATTTTCACTGTGTAAGAAAGGACCCCACGTTGGCGCCTTTAGAGGCAGTGATACTTGACAGTAACGTTAGGACTGCAGGAAAAATTGTTTTTATATTGGAGAATTTGGACTTTGTGATCAAATATCTTCCTTTTTGTTTGGCAAGTCACATGGTTAAAATAATGATTTATTCTAAATCAGCTGACGTTTGCAAGAGTGTTTGATGTCTCACTTGCACTGACATGTTGAGTTTTAACATGTTAGTTTTCATTGTTGGTAAGGGGGGATATGTCTGGCTGCCCGTAGCTAAGGGACAGAATGTTAACTACAGAAGAAGGGACAACATGAAAAAAGAGGAAGGGCAAAACGGCAAAAGTGAAATTCCATCACCTACACACGAAACTTAATGCCTGACAGTGGTTTTTTTTTCAGTTTTGGTTTGCTTTCTTAGTAAATGTATAGTAAGGCACCCAATTCATCATGCATCCTATTATAAGGCACCCAATCATCATGTATCCTATTATGAGAAAAAGAACAAAGGTACACTAGATACAGCCATGAAACAACTTTTGTATTACTCAAAATATTCCATTCTGTTGGACACTGTCACTATTTTTTCCCCAGTTGTTGCTTGTGGCATTATTATGTGTATAGGGCATCTAATGAATAACATAGCCTATTACGAGAAAAAGAGTACGCAACCATGACAGATACAGCCATGCAACAACTTTGGTATTGCTCAAAATACCCCCTTCTCTTGGATACGGTCACTAGTTTTCTCATTTTTGCTTGTGACATTATTACATGTGTATAAGGCACCCAGCTCTTTATAAATCCTATTAAAAACGTTTGCTAACACAGCAACTTTTCCTAAACTCAGTGTATCAGCGCAAGTGGGACATCAGACATGCTTGCAGGTGTCAGCTGATTTAGAATATATCATTATTTAACCCCATGACTTCCCGAAAAAGAAACAAAAACAAAACTGAACGGACTGTGTAGTTAATGTTGTTTTTTTTGTGCTTTGTTTTCTGGTGGTGTTTTTGGAAATTTGGACATGTTTTTATCTTTTGTGTTGCACATGTTTCTTTTGTGTCAGGTACACGATAGAAATGACAATGAATTGTTCTTGAGTCTTGATAGTCCGAATGTCCAATACAAAAAAAACTTTACCACAGTCCCAACATGAGTAAGTTCAATACAAAAAAAAAAAGAAGAAAACTCAGCACACAATTAGCTTGTTAGTAGTAGTGAGTAGTTGCTGAATTCTAAGCAGCAAACTAGCTAAGCTACATACCTGTTGCACGGTGGTCCTCTTCGATTGAAGTTTGGCTTCCAAACAGAGGCTGGTGCGGTGGTTCCGATGCCTGCTGATTGTGTTGCAGATCGTCGAACAGGAAGTCAGACACCTGTTCGCTCGATCGAACAGGTGTCTGACTTCCTGTTCTGATTGTCGATTCATGGCGTCTGCTAGCGTCTCCAGTAAGGTGTCGTCAGCTGAAATAGACGTAAATTCCCTTGCTCCCTCCATGCCAACGTTCACTGAACAAGGAACTGGGAGGGTTATTTAATCCACAACACGACTACAATACCTGGAGCTCCTCCTTCCGGGATTCATAATAACGCTAAAGGCGCCAGCGTGGGGTCCTTGCGTACACGGTGAAAATCATGTGCCTGATAACTATTTTAAAACAACAAATATATAAAGTACTATAAAATGCAGTTGTGAAAATGATACAATGAGAAAATAATATTTTTAATATTTTAATGCGGCCTGTACAGGGTGTCTCCCGGCCTGCCGCCCAATGACTGCTGGGATAGGCTCCAGCATCCCCGCCACCCTGAGAGCAGGATATGCAGTTTGGATAATGGATGGATGGATTTTTTAAAAATTTGTATACATGTATACACTGAAAAAAAACTATAAGTGAAATTAAGCTGCCTTCATCATGCCGGACTGTAATGGAAAACCGATATAAGCACGAATAACAAACCCAACACATGCGTCAAAGCCAAACCAATGCAAACAAAAACGACAAACCAATACGTCAGCACATTAGACCAATATAAATGACACTCAAACCAACAGTGTAAGTAGCAAACCAATGCAAACGTAAATGACTAACCGATACAAAAACCAATACATGACTGAATGAAACCAATATAGTAGACAGCCAAACCAATAGGTGTGAAAACAAGCCAAGACAAATGAACATGACAAATCAATATATGCATCAATAACAAAGCAATACATTGTACATCAAACCAATACATGAGCAAATGAAATCAAAACATGAGACAAACTAACCAACAGATGTGGAAATAGCAAACCAATATATATGACACTCAAACCAATAAGTGCGTAAACAACAAACCAATACAAACCAAAATGACAAACCAATACATTAGCACATCAAACCAATACATGAGTGAATAAAACCAATGTGATACAATCAAACCGATATTATATAATATATATTCCAATCAAACCAGTAGACAGACACACTAAATTGATTATATTGTTTCCTAAACGGCACCCCATACATGCCAAAACAGTGAGATACAGACAACTAAGACTTAAACAGACAATCTGGTTTTTTTTTTCATGAGTCTATTTTATGTTGCTGGGTTTAGCCTGCAATTAAAAGACGTTGAATACAAATGTCTTATCATATTCAGAAAGAGTGATATTGTACCATCTCGCCAAAAAAATAAATAAATAGGTAATCTGTTAATTAAACACACTTCTGTTATGGCAGTCTGAGCAAGGAGGAGCAATATCATTGGAAAACTACTCTGTCAAAAGGTGACACATCGTTAGAAGTGGTCTGAGATTGCTTAAAGTTCATCTCCAATGACCTCATCAACAGTCCGAACAATCTCTTTCATAGCTTGTGAGCAAATTATTGGTTGATAAATAGTATTAATATTTCAATACCGTTCATAATGCATCTCCTCAATGTCAAATCCGTCATCATTTGGATGAGGAAAGTGACTCTCTTTTTGATATTTTTCATTTAAAGGATTCAAGTGGTTGGGAGTCACTGGAGGTGGGATATATATACTACCACTCATTGTAAAAGCTGCCATACATACTGTCTGTGATAGTGTGACCTTTCTATACAGTCAGAACTTAAATCTCTTCCTCCTGAGGTCCGACAACTGAGTTTCAAATCATCATCATGTAGTTATGTATTTGTCCTGACGGAGAATCTGAGCCTCTTAGCACGAATCACAACCACCAGAAGGCAATCTTATGTCTTCCTTGCCTGAGATTTGCTTTATTAATGACGGCATAGATAAGCTTCTCTGCTCTCCTGACTCTTTCTTTTGGGGAAAGTTGTGAATTTGAATTGTGGACATTTGCTTCAATCCAAACACTAACTTAGTGGCGATGCAGTTTGATGTTGTGCTGCCTTGCAAACCACACGGATCCCATAAAGTCACGCTATGTTGTGAAAACTGATTTGACCAGTGATTTTCAAACCAGAAGTCCCCAAATTCCCTAAAATGGACATAGTGTGTGTCATGACATGGGATTGCATTTGACTGACCCGGAGATGCACGTTTATTATTGGGCTTACACACAGGAACGAAATAGGTTCACTGCCTATTATGAAATCATTTTTATTTATCAACTTGCAATGGAACAGAGATTCTCTTGGCAATAAGGATCTAAAAGAAAGAAAGAAAAAAGAAAGACTTCCAACCCTATGTGGCTTAACTTATTTTTTTAATGACTGTCTGAATAGGGGGAAAGCAAGCGTATTCTGTTGTATCTGCCAGTTTAAATGGTGATGCAATTATCAGGTCTGTGTCGCTGAAAGTTAAAACTGTTGTGCCTGTATATTCAGTCTTAAGAGTAAATTTCACCCTCATCTTTAATCCTGTGACCCAGACTTACTGGGGCTTCACTGGCAGCACAACAAAAATCCATCAAAACTGGGTCACATAAAGCTCAAACATGTCCTTTTTTCCCCACCGTCTGTTCCTGTAAATACAGCCAAATATGTGTACATACAGTATTGTGAAGATTATATACCAAGTATTGTCTAACAGTTTGATCTAAAACAATATTTAGTATTTATTCAAAGTGCTATATTTTTTACCATATACAATATATATGTATGCATGGACAAATATTTCAATGATTTTGTCGGATGTGAATTTGTGGATCCAACAGTGGATGATGGATAATTATGCTGAGTGAGTCCAGATTATGTGACAATTTTGCAACCTACTGGTTGGTTGGATGGTTCATGTTTGTCCGTTAAAGGATGCGGGTGTGAACTGAGTCTTGTGACCTTGAAAAGCCTATTAACCAGGGATCAGCTTCCTCGTTCTGTTTTTATATTAACCTTAACCATTATTGGAGGTCTTGAGAAGCAACCTCAACACCTGCTTAGGCTATAGGGGCCTTGTTTGAGTACATGTCAGTCTGTAAATGACAGAGTCAAATGTAAACAACTGTACTTGTATGTAATATTCCTTGTACAATGGGCTTGTATGTTACAAAACCAGAGAATTATGTCTGAATAAAGGATTATGACATTTTAAACCCAGAATGTTGCCCTGCTGTTTTCATTTTTGTCCCAAGGTTAAACATCAACTGGTACAAAACTGAAATACTGTTGGTCTGTTCAGCAGTCCGAATACTACACACTGTGGTCGTTCACTTCCCTTTGCTGAAAGAAATTGATTATTTTTTTTTGGAACAGAGAAATTCAGCCGTATCTAAATAAATTACTTTCTCAGGGTCGCCATGAATCAAGCAGTTTGATTTTGATGCATCTCTGAGAACATGAATACAGACCTGATTTTTCATGTCTCCTACCAATTTCAACACCACAAACAACATTAATTTTCCAACACATGGGTATTTACTCATGAATAATACTTCCGTTTTAGTACAAATTATTTATTTTCCAGCCAAACCCTTGACTAAATGTACATATTAAAAGATTGATCCCGTTCAGAAAATGATAGAAGGCAAACAGCATGACAAATTTTGCCAGTTTAACAGGGGCTGGACATATTCAATTCAATTCAAAACTTTATTGCAGACTCGGGGTCTATAACAGACAAAGACAAATAGGTAAAAGACAATCCCTAGACAATACACAGAGTAAACACAATACAATTACATAAATGGAACAAGTCAGTGTGTTAAAAGAAGGCAGCTATACCAGTGGTCCCACGGCCGGGATTGGTAGCGTGTGGCACTGAATCTTATATTAGTCAAACTCTTGATGATTACATTATCAGAGTCATTAAGCCGGCAAATACATTTATACATAAGATTTCTTAGAAGAGCCTGGAAGGTACTGACTCCTGCAGCCACAAACATTTCACTTGCACTACACCATCTAGGTATTTTTAGTAGTATTCTCATGGCATCATTATAATCCACTCGAAGCCTCTGTAAGCTTGCTTTTTCACAGTTTGACCACAGGGGGCAGTATAGAGTGCTGTACAATATGCTCTGGACAGAGACATCTTCACACTAACTGAACACATACCAAACTTGCGTGACAGAGTGTTTGCTTGTGCATACATCATGCGGCATTGCCTATAAATATCATCATCGTCTGTCATTTGTTCAGTTATATAGTGCCCAAGATATTTCACCTTATTACATACCCCAAGATTATTATCAGACCATTTAAAATCAGGAAATTTTAGATGATTGACCTCTTTGGTTCTGCAGATCATGACAACACTCTTACTAGCATTGTATTTGATATCATGCTGCACACCATACACAGAACATATATCAAGGAGCTGCTGGAGACCAGCGCTACAGGGACTAAGGAGGACAAGGTCATCTGCATACATAATATGGATCACCAAGGTATTACTAGTCATGCACCCAGTGTTACAGGCTTTCAGCTGCTTGGACAAATCATCAATATATAAACTGTAGAGAGCCGGAGACAGAAGTCCCCCTTGTCTAACACCATTGCTGACCCCAAATGGGGCTGAAACACTATTACCCCATTTCACTTGCATAGTCTGGTGGGCACACCAATAAGCCAGGATTCTCACAATGTATTTAGGGATTCCTCTTTGACTCAATTTAACAAACAACTTTCTATGATTAACACGATTAAAAGCTTTAGAAGCATCAATAAAACACATAAGAACCGATGAGTTTTGGCCTCTGTATTTGTTTACAATATCCTTTAGGCATATACACATAAGTCAGTGCCATGTCTAGCTTTAAAACCAAACTGGTTATCCGTGGAGTTGATAAATTCACGCACTCTATCCAGCAGGATTCTTTCTAGGACTTTTGACAGTATGCTGACTAGAGCTATAGGCCTGTAGTTCTCTAGGCTGCATACTTTACCAGCTTTGTCCTTAATGACTGGCACTAACAGTACAGACAACATTGAGTCTGGTAACAAGCCAGGGACCATAAAGCCAATAAAACAGATAGCAAGGAGATGAGCTAACCTCGGACTGGCATATTTAAGGTGTTCAGCAGTAATGTGATCCAAGCCACTTGCCTTGTTAACAGACAGCTTGTTTATAGCTTGGTACACCTCGTGTGACATGATCACCATTGAATCATCACTCTCAATATTGTGTACATTTTCTCCATGATTCTTGCTGTCCATATCTATATTGAGTACTGTATGTATCCTACACACTGTATTCTCATAATACTAAAGCACTTACCCCAGCAGAGAGCCCCAACCAGGTAGTTGCCTCTCAACCCCTATAAAAGAGAAATTAAATCCTTGTGTAGTAAATAATAATGATCAGCAGATGGCGATGTTACTCTGCTAAAGGGACAAATACACCGATTAGCCAAAACATTAAAACCACCTGCCTAGTGTAGGTCCCACTTGTGCCGCAAAAAACAGCTCTGACCTGTTGAGGCATGGACTCCACAAGACCTCTGAAGGTGTCCTCTGGTATCTGGCACCAAGACGTTAGCAGCAGATCCTTTCAGTACTGTAAGTTGCAAGGTGGGACCTCCTTGGATCAGACAGCACATCCCACAGATGCTAAATCGGATTGAAATCTGGGGAATTTGGAGGTCAAGGTAATACCTAGAACCCTTTGTCATGTTCCCACAACCATTCCTGAACAAAACGTGCAGTGTGGCAGGGCACATTATGGAAAGCCACTTTATTTAGTCATTGTTTTGTTACATCGAATTGTATTATTACAACGAAGTTGTTCTCTGCATTTAACCCATTCTATTGTATATGAGCAGTGGGCAGCTGCAGCGTCCAGGGACCAACTGGTGAGAGGAAACCGGAGCACCCGGAGGAAACCGACACAGACACGGGGAAAACATGCAAACTCCACACGGAGAGAACTTGGGATGGCCTGGGGTTCAAACCCAGGACCTTCTTGTTGTAAGGCAACAGTGCTAACCACTGGGCCACTATGCCACATTATCCTGCTGAAAGAGGCCACTGCCATCAGGGAATACCACTATCACGAAGGGGTGTACCTGGTCTGCAGTGATGTTTAGGTAGGTGGTACGTGTCAAAGTAACGTCCACAGGAATGCCAGGACCCAAGGTTTCCCAGCAGATCATTGTCCAGAGCATCACACTGCCTCCGCCGGCTTGCCTTCTTCCCATAGTGCATCCTGGTGCCATCTCTTCCCCAGGTAAACGATGCACACGCACCCGGCTGTCCACATGATGTAAAAGAAAACATGATTCATCAGACCAGGCCACCTTCTTCCATTGCTCCATGGTCCAGTTCTGACGCTCAAAAGTGCCCATTTATAGGCACTTTCGACGGTGTACAGGGGTCATCATAGGTACTCTGACCAGTCTTCCGCTATGCAGCCCCATACCCAGTCAGCTGTAATGCACTGTGTTTTGACACCTGTCTGTCACAGCCAGCATTAACTTTTTCTGCACTTTGAGCTACAGTAGCTCTTCTGTGGGATCGGACCAGACGGGCTAGCCTTCGCATCCGGGCACATCACAGCCTTGGGCGCCCATGACCCTGTCGCCGGTTCACCCGTTGTCCTTCCTTGGGCCAGTTTTGTTAGGTACTGTCCACTGCATACCGGGAATACCCCACAAGACCTGCCGTTTTGGAGATGCTTTGACCCAGTCGTCTAGCCATCACAATTTGGCCTTTGTCAAAGTCACTCAGATCGTTATGCTTACTGAAATTTCCTGCTTCCAACACATCAACTCCAAGAACTGACTGTTCATTTGCTGCCTAATATTAACCACCCCTTGACAGGTGCCATTTTAATGAGATAATCAATGTTTTTCACCTACTGTCAGTGGTTTTAATGTTTTGGCTGATCAGTGTATAAACTCTCGTGTGTAAAGTCTGAGATGCCGGGAGCTTATCTTTGCAGTTTAAAAGTGACTTTGAAGAGACAAAGGAGAGTGGAGAATGATGGTCTCTCTGTCCACATCTGCATCATTCTGACCTAATTAGGGCTGATAAAAATTTGATTAAAGTGGGAAGGCCTGGCGGCCTGTCCAGGGTGTCTCCCCGCCTACCACCCAATGACTGCTGGGATAGGCTCCAGCATCCCCGCGACCCTGAGAGCAGGATAAGCGGTTGGGATAATGGATGAATGGAAGAATTTGATTATGGCTTGAAATAGAGAAGAAGAAAAAAAACAAGCACACAAACCAATGAAAAATGTCTAAAAGGCTAGGTTTAGAACAAACTCTCCCCCGAAAAATAAAGAATCATTAACTGTTTAGTGTGAAGAGACCTCCCCTTGACATTTAGTTCATCCTATGCAGTTACAATAGATTGAGGGAGAGTGGGGGAGGGGGAGAGAGAGAGAGAGAGAGAGAGAGAGAGAGAGAGAGAGAGAGAGAGAGAGAGAGAGAGAGAGAGAGAGAGAGAGAGAGAGAGAGAGAGAGAGAGAGAGAGAGACCAGAGAACAAAGGTTAGGTAATTAGTGTTATGGTTTGTGCAGAAATGTAAGATCAATATTCCACTTGAAATGTCATCATATTTTGATGTTATACTTCCATCAGTATGGAAATTTCCCTACTAAAGGACAATTGCATTCACTTGAAATAGCTTTACATTTGTTATGAATGAATGAATGAATGAACAAATGAATGAATGCCTATATTTGTCATTGCACAGCTGTACAACGAAATTAAGTGCAACTCCCCAGTGGTATAAAATAAAAAAATAAAATATATCATTGTCATATGATAATGATGTGTAAGATATATGATCATTGGCTTATTGAAAACTGAGCTAATACATGGTCACATGTTTCTGCCTACAGTTTTACTATCTGTGCTGAGTTTGCATGTGCTCAAGATTCAAGATTAAAGATTCAATCATTTATTGCCATATCAACTTTACAGTTGGTTTGGAATTTACTTTGGTGTCCTCAAGATAACAATAGTAAACATATAAACCACCACACAATACATACAGGGAGTGTCCACAAACCGTACTGTTACAATTATAATTCAGCTACTGCAACCATATGTCCCATACCCTTAAAGTGACAAATTAAAGTGCATGTGCTTAAGGCAGAGATGGCTGGTATAAATGGGCTAACAGGGCTAAGTCCTCCCCATCTTTTACAGTAAAGATGAGAAAATTATTGTTAAAAAACTTTAGAACAGATTATTTTAAATTTTGGTGGAACCAAAGAGCAGCAACGGCACTAAATAGTCACAAGAAAAACACAAAATACATCTAAATGGGCTAATTTTTTACAGCCCAAACACAATTGCATCAGCTTCCATTTGTCTTCGTGTTACGTGAGTGACAGGCGTCTTGGCACGCCCCCTTGATTTGCTGATCATTTGGGCTAAACTGAATCAGCCCACAGGCCACCGACTTTTGACCAATGACAGCACAGACAGTACGTAGAGTGACGTGCTACTTGTGTGAGAGGGGGGAGGGAGAAAAGTGAGCAATTGTGGCAAGGGCGGCCGCGGGCGTTAGCATGAACGAGGTGGATTATTTATTTTCTCCTCCATTTTCTTCAGTGTTGTTGGAGGAAAAATTGGAAGCGAATAGACTGGGGACACAAAAACAAACGACAAACTTGTATGTTTTGTGCTATTTGGTTTCAACGAAAGAACTGGCTTCAACTGAAAGAACCAGCAAGTGTAGCTAAGAATTCACTTTTCTGTTCCCCATGCTTGCATTTTTGGGGAGACATGGCTTGGACCCAACAAGGAATCGTGGGTCTAAGCCAAATGAGTTGCTTGATTGTATGTTAGCTGTTTATGGACAAAAACTGGCTGATGAGATATCGCAGGCACCGTTTGTGGCTGTGCAAGCTGATGAGGCAGCCGATGTGGCAGGTGTAAGCCGGTTGTGCTCAGGGAATCTGAAAACAATCTTCAGAGCAATTTTCCGAAACACTGAAATGAACACAAATAGCCACCGCAACCCCCATGACATCTGCAGTCAGAGAGGTGTTTCAGTACACTTCAGAGGATCAAATCCTTCCTCTGAAGTACTATGGGACAGGATAGGCTGGACGCCCTGGCTATGCTGTCTAGTGAGCGGCACTTCATCCAAAATCACCGGACTTCAATGACATGGTGACTAACCTGTTTGCCTCCCAGAAAGGTCATCGATGTGAGTGTCTCTTCCAATACGGTAGGCCTGAGCCTGTAGACCTCTTAAAAGACCATCAGATACGTGTAGCTGTCCTGTCTACGTATTGCTTGTCTCTCTTCTATAATTACCGTTATCTTTGCCGTGCTCACCAAATTGTTTTATTCGGGACATATGCACACGTTCTCACTCCCAACTCGTCACCTATGGACGGACGCTTTTGAGGACGACCTCTTCGTCAGAGTTCAATGCTCTAGATACCCCTTTAATGTCCACTCTCAGCATGGAGGGTAGTTGTAGGCATACACACACACACACAAACATTCGAGATTATCCCAAACTGTTTTTTTTATTATTCAAATAGAAGTAGATAGAGTCTAAATCTATTAAATCTATCTTTTGTCTGTGTGCCTTCATCAACATGATCTCACAGAAATACATGAAATGACCACGACCTCTTAACACTCGCATTGTGTGGTTGTGGCATGTAATGTTGCTGTGTTAAAATTAAGGGACGATTTTTTTTTGTTCTCTAAAAACACCGAGTTGTGTGTGTGGTCTCCCCGCCTGCCGCCCAATGACTGCTGGGATAGGCTCCCTCATCCCCGTGACCCTGACAGCAGGATAAGCAGCTTGGATAATGGATGGATAACTCATTTTGATGTAATGAGGTTAGGGTTAGTGTTAGGGTTAGGGTTTGTTTTGTGTGTCTATGAGTGATCTCAGTCCCTCCACGTTGAAAGTTGACGTTAAAGGGGTACTTAGAGCGTGGAAGAGTGACAAAGAGGTCGTCCTCAACAAGCGTCCATATTTGACAAGTTGGGAGTGAGAATGGGCTCGTCTGACACAATGTGTTGCAAAATAGTTGTGATAAAAACAGTTGCAGTGTTTATTGGCAGTCGTTTCAGTTGGGACACGTTTTGTTGTGCATCCTTAGGTGAGCCCTTTTCTGACATTGTAGGCTACACGATTCTGCATTCTGTTCTATCATGTAGCATATCACTCCATCATTCTTGCATATGTTGTTCTTGTTAAAAAATGGCATGTGCTAATGGGTACAGAGAAATATATAATCAAGTGGTGTGTGTGCGTGTGTGTGTGAGAAAGAGAGTTTTTTATTTGGCATCAGGCCATTCTTATACTTCTCTATAGTGTTGTTGTAGAGCACTTGCTATAACAAGGTATATAGTGTTGTTGCTTTAACTTGGTATCTCAGATGTTGTTATGTTGCTGTTGCTGCAGTGTGAATATAAATGGGTATACTATATTTGTTAGCCCACCCACCCAATATCACGTCCAGCCATCACTGGCCATCTGTCACCCAATCATTCAGTGTTTCTTGTCTAATTTTGCACTGAAAACTGAGCTAATACAAGTCTTGGAGCATGCTCAATAATCCAGGTAAGAAGATCAAAGAAGGATGAATCAGCCCCTCTGGATACAACGTTTATTTACAGATACTATGTTTCGTCACTCAACTAAGTGACATTAGTCTAAACCAGGGGTAGGCAACATGGTCCAGAAAGGGCCGGGATGGGTGCAGGTCTTTGTTCCAACCAAGCAGTTACACACCTGATTCTATTATTCAACCAATAGTCTTTGCTAAGGACCTTGATTTGTAGACTCAGGCATGTAATCCCTTGGTTGGAACAAGGACCTGCACCCACACTGGACCTTTCTGGACCATGTTGCCTATCCCTGGTCTACATTGACTGCAGGTATCCCCACCCCTTATAAACAATACAGTTTACTAACAACCGAAACCAACAACCAGTTTCATGTGCAAATATGGGTGTGACCATTAACTAGCATTGTAAGATGCGCCATCTTACAATGCTGTGATTGCAACTATTCCCCAACCCTATGTGAATAGTACACATGGCCGCCGAAACTCTAGTTAATGGTCACACCTATATTTGCAGATGAATTTTTGAAACTTATTTGTCAATAAATGTATCCAGATGAACTGATTCAACCTTTTTTGAGCTAACGGTCACAGACACATGTTTATGCCCACAATTTTACTATGTCCTGAGTTTGCATGTGCTTAAGATTAAATATTTAATCATTTATTGCCATATCAACTTTACAGTTGGTTTGGAATTTGTTTTAGTGTGCTCAAGATAACAATAGTAAACATACAACCACATAATAATACATACAAGGAGTGTCCACAAACCATACTGTTACAATTATAATTCAGTTAATGCAACCATATGTCCCATACCCTTAAAGTGACAAATTAAAGTGCATGTGCTTAAGGAGTCTATGCGTGTACAGTCAGTGAAGCATCTAGGATGGGGAGTGCTGCAGGGTAAGTGTTATTGTGGAAGCGAGATGTTCTGGCCTTAATACTGTGGATTCTTTTACCCGAAGGGAGATGATTGAATTCGGGGTTGGCCAGTTGTTAGGAGGCCTCTAAAATTTTAAAAACTTTCCACTGAATGCTGATATGGTATAATTCAGAAATGGTGGGGAGTTTGCAGCCAATTATTTTTGTGCATGACTCTGTCCACCAGTTTTTTGCTCGTAGGCTGTAGAATTGCCATACCACACAGTTATTGAGCGAGTGAACACGCTTTCTATTATGGCTCTGTAGAACTGTAACATTGCAACTCCTTGACACTCCAAATTTCTTAAGCTGCCTCAGAAAGAATAATCTTTGGTGAGCTCTCTTCTGGATGGTGGTGAAGTTGTCTTCCCATTTTAGGGAGGATGAGATTGTAGTCCCAAGGATTTTTAAATGATCCACTCTCTGGTGGATCATTTGTGGTTGTTAATGACCAGCGGTAGTAGCTCTCCCTGACTTTTACCCAAGTCAACCACAAGTTCTTTAGTTTTGTTGAAGTTCAGTTCCAGATTGTTATGCTACACTAGTCGACAGAAGGAGACCTCTTTCTATAAGCTTGTCTCATCATTACAGGAAATCCGTCTCACCAGTGTTGTATCATCAACAAACAGTCATTTTTACAGTGTCGGAGTGTGAAATGCAGTCATTTGGGCTAATGGTCAATGAGTTTGAAGAGCTATTGTTGAATTTGACAACCTGAGTTCTGTCGAGTAAGAAGTCCAAGATCCAGACACAGAGAGACTGATGGACACCTAGCTGTTTGTTATATAGCCTTGTGGGTATTCCTGTATTAAAAGCTGAGCTATAGTCAATGAACAGCACCTGAGCATAGGGGGCAGGCACCTCTAGATGCTGCAAGATGGAGTGGAGATGCTTGTTGTGTTTGTGCGGTGAAAGATACACATATTAGGTAACTTGGAAGCTGTATCTGTCATGTTAATGGCTTGTGAGTGATTGTATATGTGTTATGATGGATTGACGACTTTCCCAGGGTATCTCGCTGCCCTCCCTCCGCACAACACCTGGTGGGTTAAACTCAGGACCCCTTGCTATGTAACAACACTTTATTGAAATGTTTTGTACGATAAGGCCACAATGGTTAAGACTGGTGTATTTATTTAACTAACGTCCTCATTCCTCCACATTCAGCTCTGTGGTGGAGGCTTACTCGGTATATAATTTTCCCCAGGAAAGTCCAACCTGATATTAACTACTAAAATAAGCAACTTCAAAAGCATTCATGATTTGAATGTTTGTATATACTTATTGCTTTAGATATTATCATACGCTGCAAAGTAAGTATCTAACAAGACATTTGTTTGCATACGCAAACTGTAGTTTTAACACCCAAAACAGACAAAGGCTGAGTGGTATGAGTGGAAAAAAATAAAATAGCTGTTAACTTATGTAGATAATGCATTAATAATGCTTTTGTAGTTGTTTTTTTCTGCAATTATTACACACCTACATGCTAATATGAATACACACACCCACACATGTGCACGCACTTCATGGAGAAATACAAATATAGAAAAGACAGCCACGGACCTCTATGTCTGTATGCTAAGGGATAGAAAATTGTTTTACACTTTGGGGTTTTACACACGCATACAAGCACACAAGACACACATACACACAGATAAACTCTCAGTGAAAGGGTGCAGAATTCTTAGACATACACAAACACAAAGCATTCCCAAAGAGTGGG